>NW_015662177.1:0-983 GCF_001515625.1 Sinocyclocheilus rhinocerous | reverse complement strand
AGAGGCAACAGAGAAAAGAAAGTGAAGAATATTTACAGATGGATTGTTATAGACAGGCACGCATAGCGTTAGAAAAGATGAAAGCAAACCAAGATACAACAAGATTTGAGGAAGTGTTAGACGAAATAGAAGAGAAAATTAAAGAATCAGGAAAAAAGATACAAGAGGTAAATAGATTGGAAAGAGGGAGAAGTAAGTTGTTTGACAGTACAGAGGATGTGAATGAAGGAAAGGAGTTATTTGATAGCGGAAAATGGGAACAGGGCAGAGAAAAAGGGACACTCAGACCACTGGCTGCACAACTCCCAATTTTAATCAAGGGTGCGCAGGGACAGTATGTCCCCTGGGCCTCACAGGACCTCGAGGGGCTGGTCACTCACCTCCCAAATCTGCATGAGGGGGCTGGCAAATGGATAAGGGTATTTGAGGAAGAAACTATGGGCAAACTTTTGGCTGTGGGGGACATTAAAGCTTTGCTGGCTAAAATAGTAGGAGGGGCAAAGATGGATTAAATTCTTCAAACAACTACTCTGGACAGAGCAGGGAACTCTCATAATATGGATGGAATTGTTTTTGATGCATTCCGTCCAGCAGTGTGGCAGGCACTGCGTGTGCGGAATACCCAATCAGACTGGACCCTAAATCATTAAAAGGACAAGCGCTGGGTGACAGAAAAAATCCAACCACATATGTCCAGAGACAGCTGAAAAGGTGGAAACAAGAGACTGAAGGGAATCCAGAAGGAGACCCATTAATGGCAACATTGTTTAGACATGCTGTGATTGATGCTATGCCGCCAGCCGTAAAGAGCAGGCTGGAGGATGTGGTCGGTTTAAACTCTAAAACGCACAAAGAGTTTTGTGACCATGTGTCTCATGCCGTGGAACAATACAGAAAAAATTAGCAAAAGCTCAAGAGTCAAGAGAAAGAGCCACAGTGAAAACTAACTCATTTACAGCTTGAAGAACTGACAAACAAAAATA
>NW_015662176.1:0-1951 GCF_001515625.1 Sinocyclocheilus rhinocerous | reverse complement strand
CCACGGCATTTGAGACAGCCGAGATCCTGTGCAATTATGTCTTTCGCTTCTATGGTCTTGCAGAGACACATAGACTGTCACAAGTGAGGCTCCCGTACCGCCTCCTCCACACCATCAGAGGGAAGCCTCACCAGAGTATTGACTGATTATCATTCGGACTCCAATTCCCATAAGCCCACATACCTGGGACTGATTGCATGCACACACACCTGCTAGTCATTACACTCACTCCATATAATCACACCACACACACACATCCTTGTGAAGTCTTGATTTGCCTAGGTGATCATCTCTGAGCGTTTCTTCATTGTGGATTATTTATTCTGTTGTGACCTGGACGGTTTCTCGTTTCTGGATTCTCTGCCGCCTGCCCTGACCCGTATCTGTTTATTGGACTGTGATTCTCTGCCGCCTGCCCCGATCTTAGCCTGTACTGCTTACGCCCTCATCCTGCCTTTACGGCTGTTTGTCAATATTGTTCTGTTGTCAAATAAACTGCAAATGGATCCTCACTCTGCAGACTCATCGTTACAGGGTTGGTGTGAGCAGAGCTGTTTTTGACAAGGCAAAAATGGTGTTGTTTACACAGCCGTTGAGTGTTTTTAAGCAAAATATGTTACAGACATTTCATGAAGACCCTAATAAATCATGCCAACTTGTGGAAAATGTTCATCTGATGAGCCCTTTAAGAATATTGGAACAATTCTGTATGTATGGACATTTATAAATCAGTGTATTACAGATATTATTTCAGTCCATAGAATCGCTGTTGTTTTTCACATGCAGATTTTAGTTTAGATCTTCAGATGTGACAAAGTTTGACTGAACATTCAAAACAAAGTGAATTTAAATAGTTTAATATGAAAGCTGTAATATTACAATGGTTTTTATTTTTTATTTCATTTATTTATTTTACATTATAACCTAATTAAAGTGCCATTCAAATAAAAACTGTTAAGTAAAATGACTAAACACACGACTTGGATGTTTAAAAGACATATTTAGATGTTCAAAAGAGTTCTCTGAAACCCTCCACCTTCCCCAGCTCCACCTGTATAGATCTGCTACGGGGTTATTTTATATGCTATTTGTGCAGCAGCAGTATGTCTTAAATACTCACGGCACCGTATCGCTGTATGCATTGGCAGCAGCAAGTTCCTGTACTTGCTTGCAGCAGCAGCAATAATCTACAACTACAGCAATAACCAACAGCAGCAGCAATTCAGCAGCAGCGCAGCAGATCTATTCCGCCTAGACCAAATACATTAACATTGTCATATCCATCACCATGCTAAAATGTTCCGAGAGTTGTCATGATTGAACTGTTTTCAACACTGATAATAATCAGAAATGTTTCTTGAGCAGCAAATCAGCATATGAGAATGATTTCTGAAGGATCATGTGACACGGAAGTCAGGAGTAATGATGCTGAAAATTCAGCCTTTTTAGAATATATTCAAATAGACAACAGTTATTTTAAATGGTTATAATATTTCACGTTTTTTACTGTATTTTTGATCAAATAAATGAAGGCTTGGTGAGCAAAAGAGACTTAACTGACCCTCGACTTCTGAATGGAACAGTACATTTATAAACACAGATAGATAAATGGTAACTCTTATTTTCTAACTGACAATGGTAGAGAGAAAAGATAAAGCAGGAATATATCGAGGACTGCTGTAAAGGTCACACAAGTATTACATGGGTTCAAGGTGGAAACAAATGCTGTTTTACAGATTCTCTGGCCACAGAAGGAGAAAGAGACTTCAATCAATATGAATGGCTGGCCACAGTTATACTCGGTTCAGGTTAGGTTCTTGGCATGTTAATTGTTGGTCTTTGTTATTTTTGAAGTCATTTGTCATGTTTAGATATCTGTGAGAGTCGTTTCTCTCACTCGATAGCATTTAGTACGGTGGCCGAGAAGTGCAAAGCAAATCACAATTCTGAA
>NW_015662175.1:974-1387 GCF_001515625.1 Sinocyclocheilus rhinocerous | reverse complement strand
TTTCAAAGGTAGATAAATTTGCGTATCGTCTGCATAACAATGAAAGTAACTACCAAATTTCCTAAAAATATGTCCTAAGGGGAGCATATACAGGGAGAACAAAATAGGCCCCAAAATGGAGCCCTGGGGGACCCCACACGTGAAAGAAGCAGTTGAGGAGACAAAGTCTCCAATACGAACTGAGAAAGTTCTTTCGGACAAATAGGATCTAAACCATCCCAACGCAGTACCCTTAATACCAACACATTGTTCTAAGCGTGTAATCAAGATCTTATGGTCTACAGTATCAAATGCAGCCGAAAGGTCTAGTAGAATTAAAATCGCACAGTCCCCTGAGTCAGTAGCAAGTAACAAGTCATTAAAAACCTTCAACAGTGCAGTTTCTGTACTGAGTAAAGATTTAAAACCAGACT
>NW_015662175.1:0-195 GCF_001515625.1 Sinocyclocheilus rhinocerous | reverse complement strand
CCGCGTTCCACCCTTCTACACTCAACCGTTACAGCTCGAGTAGTAGCATTCAGCCACGGTTGAACTCTAGGTTTTTCTCGAACCGTCCTAAAAGGGGCCACTGTATCCAAAATACTTTGGCAGGTTGAAAAGAACAGTGGGGTTAAGTCATCGGTGTTAAGGCCATATGAGGACATTGAATAATCATCATCAATG
>NW_015662174.1:72885-78117 GCF_001515625.1 Sinocyclocheilus rhinocerous | reverse complement strand
CGGCACCCCGGTTGGGAAACACTGCTCTAGGGGGCGGTATACTGCACAATCTGTGAGAGGCTTTGTTATGAGGAGTGGATCGTGCCATGGATAACCTACTGAAGTAGACAGTTGTGTACTTTTTACGTGTGAGAAGGGGTACGTCGCAACACAGACGTGTGACACCAACGCCGTAGAGAAGTACGTCGCAACACAGACACGTGATATGGAATGCCAAACGGGTCACAATTCGCCATTAACCAGATGCCTGGTGTGCAGAAAACACCATATTTGTAGTACAGACGGCGTAAATGACGGCGTTTTCACTGCAGAACCGCCATTAATGTCGGCGTTTATTGATGCAATCCAAAACACCGTTAATTTCGCCGTTTGGCCATCCATAATACGCCGTAATTTACGGCGCTACCGTTTGACAAAGACGGCGTAAAAAATGGCGTTTTTGTAATATTAAAATCAGCCCCTCCTTTTCTACACAGTCCAGCCCCTTTGATGCAGTAGGCAGTCAGACATGAGTAGTAGAATGTCGTTCTGAATGGCGATCTACTTCAAGGATCCTGTTTTTTAACATTATGTGACCAACATTTGGACTTTCATCGTGTGATATTTTTACTTTTTCATTGGGTACACGTGTATCTTCGTCTTCTTTATCATATGTACACAAATTGTGCAATTTTATTATCCTTTGTGTAAGTTGATGTGTGTCAAATGCAGTGAGCATATGCTTGTAAGTATCGGTTTCTGTAGTGCTGTGGTCTGCGTTCGTTGCGACCGTGCAGCGTTGCTTAAGTGACAGGAGTTCGAGTCTGAGGTCCGATGTTCTTTTCTCACCTTTTCGTTTGTTGTGTATTAGAATGTCTTTTCAATTTTGGAGAAACTGCCCTTTCTGCAAATAACAGGAAAATGTATTATTCAACAGCCTGTGCGAATAAGCTGAACTAAGCAGTGGTGTCGGTTTTTATTGTTGATTAGGTCTCGTTTAGGTATAGGCTTGCTTGCAGTATGCCTTGAGTACAACATGGGTACGTTTCTGTCGAATAAAAAATGTCAAAATTCTGCTGTATAAAACTGCAGAACAACAATTTCTACCCGGAGAAACAATAGAAATACTGGGAAAAAAATAATAAAAAATAAATAAAACATGAAAAGGACAAGGACATGTCTACAAAGACATTATGACAAATTTTGCCATACATGTATTATTGCCAGAACTCTTTGGAGTATGGGTATTCCCAGTGAACCTCTGTCCTCACCAAGAGGGTCACATTGTTCAACAAGTTGCAGCAAACGATTTTGCTCAAGTTCAAACAGTGTATCAGGAACATGCACTCTTTCCTGCCACCGGAACAGAGACTGTGCCTCTGAAGAAGCTCGAAATGACTGACCTGTGGCTGGACCAGTACTTGAAGCCAAAGGCTCAGTTGGGGTTGCAAAAATATACCGAATTGCAGTCAGTGATGAGTTCTGCAAACTCAGGCAGCCTCGAACAAAAATTTGACACGGTGTTTGACATGGTTGTTCCACTGTGCAGCAAACAGGCGAAGGTCTCTATTAATTCGAGGGATGTACAAGAAGTGTAAAGCCCAGAGGTGCATCTCATTATTTATGTCGATAATGTTCTCTTCCTCAAGAAATGAAAACAAGTCATAGTATGTGTTCGTAATCCCCTTCCAAAGATCCCCCCAAAGTCTCTCTATTCGTTGGTTGTGTGTGCTTCTTCCCCTTTAGCACTGCCTCTTCTGAAACCTCTGTAGAGCTCCATAAATGCACAGATGAAGTTGTTTTCACCACCATGGTCACATCGGACACGAGAGGGAACACCATACTTTTGAACAGCCTGCAAGAAGAGCTCCATGACTGTTGTGCTGCGATTATTTGTCGATGCCTGGAGCATCACGATGAGTCGACTGAACCCTTCAATCCCCCCATGAATTACGATTCTCCACCTAAAACAAGTATTAATGCAGTTATACATCAGGCTTATATGTAATACCATATTTCAGTATGAAATTTAAGGAGCCCACTATACTTATTCATGTCACTTACAGATATGATTTTTTTTTTTTTTTACAAGCGTTAACCAAATGTGACCCTGCTAAACCCAGCTAAAAGCATTATTTGGTGATTTACTGTTTTCTACATAAAATCATCCTACATAATGTAAACATTCTGTGATAACATTGATATCTGAAATACTGACTAAGACCATGTCAAAGATTAAAATCATAGTGAAATGAATGATTGAAATCAAACTTTGATGCTCATTATCTCACAAGTAGATTTTTAGACTTTAGCCTGGATTTCAAATGCAGGGTCACATATGATCTCATTGTCAAATGGCATGGGTTATCTTCTTTGGTTCAAACACTTTGTTTATGGTTACAATTTACAAGCTTACACTTTAAGGGACCCAAATCAACAGAAGGATAACATATTAAAAAGAACATAATGAGTATGTATAATTAACCAAAAGTTAGGCCTGCACAGTTTCTTATTTAGTTTTATTTAGTATATATTTTTTATACGTTTAAAATACTACAAAACTTCTACTCTTTTAGAAGTAATAAAAATACTACAAACTCCCATTTGCACAGCTATATTACACATTAAAGGTAAAAGAATAAATAGATTCCTTTTAAGACTTCAGCAAAACTAGTTTGCATACCTTATGAGTTTATGGTTTCCATCTACATGCCAAAGTGAGTTTGGACCTGCAACATGATAGGCCCGCCTGTACAGCCTTTGTGTCAGAGCTCTCTGAGCAGCAGCAGCAGAATCAGTGCGAAGAACACTTGCCTGTACTCTGTGTCTTTGCACTAAGACACCTTGACCAAATAAACGTGCTCTTACAGATTCTGGTCCAATCTGCCAGTTACGTCCCACAATCTCCACAATCTCCTTTACTAAGTCATCAAGCTGATAGCAAGTCAGTTAGCTGTGTATATCATTTTGTGCGTTGTAAGTTGAATTTCCTACAAAAAAGAAACTTGATTGAAGCATTAACTGAACACAATAAAGTAGCACATGAAGAATGAAATTAATAAAAAAAAGTTCTTGTGATTATGTTTTTAATTATGACATGCACTTGCCTTAAACGTCTGCATTGACACATGCAGAATGCTTGCCATCTCTGCAACAGTAAAATTGCAAGATACCAAAAACTAGTTGGTCTTGAGAAATCGAGTATGGTGAAGCACCATCTGCTCTTGGGGCTTGATTGATGCTTGACCCTAAAAAACACAATAAAATATCTAGAAATATATACATTTCAGACTAATCAGAGATAATAGATTAAAATGTCATGTTCTCAATGTAGAGAAGTCACATACTGACGACAAGAGATATGTATAGACTGAATGCACTGTGTCCCTTTCAATAAAAATGTCTGCCAAATGTAAATGTTACTGTTTCATTACATAACATTATCACTAGGTTACCTTCCTGAACATCATTGGTCAAATTACGGACCTCTTGGGTAAGTTCTGCAAGCAGTTGTTGCAATACATCTGTGTCGGCTGGACTTAACAAATGACCTTGGGCCCATGTCAGACTTCTTTTCAGGGCCTCAATTCTAAAGAAAACAATCAGAAATAGTGATTATAAACATAACACAAGCTTGCACTTATACACACAAAAATACACATAGCTGTAAACATAATGTGACGATGCAAAACACTGACACTTGAAATTTATTTGAAATAAAAAAACATTAACAAAGAATAGTTGAGAATTAAAAATTTTACTTTTACAGCAGTGAGCTCATTTATTTTGTAGCAGCATTAGCATTAAGTTTTCTTCTGTAACAATAATTGAGCATAATGGCACTGCTGCAAGAAATTACCAATGTTATAGCATTGCAGCATCTACTGGTCACTGCTGTCATGATTTTTAACTATCAACGTAACAATAATAATAATAAAATGACAAACTGTGTAATTTGCTTATACCAATTTATAAAATGAATGCTGAAATTGACAAATATACATATTTAAATAGGCTATGTAGTCTTAAATTACATTTAAAAAGCATAAAGTCACTAAATAAGTGGATCTTTAATTACAGGACATTGAAGATATTTCATTAAAAAAATATTTTACAGTGGAACGTCATCGTTTTCACACATTTAAAAACACTCACCTGGATAATTGTACATCCATATCGAAACTGCCAGATTGAATAATCTGTACACAGTCGTTGAACACATTCTTACAGTGCTGAAGAAAATTCATACGTGCCATGTTACACGAAATGCCATAGACATCATATTTCTATTCTAAATGCTGCATAGAACAAATTTGTTGGAATTGTATAAAGGAATCTACCAATTAAACATTTCCAAAATGACGTATGCAAATATGCGTACCGTCACATGCCTTACAATTTGACCAATCACTAACGTGACGTAGAGAAAAAACCGCCACTTTCAAGGCTGTGTTGGCGCCCATAAGTGAAAGAATGCCTGACCGTCATATTCATTCCCGTTTATCAGATTTACAAGCAAAGTTTAACGATCAAGTGGATCGTTATATATATATAGGCCTATATATAAGCTCGATACCATAGAGCCTATATATATATATAACGTGACGTAGAGAAAAAACCGCCACTTTCAAGGCTGTGTTGGCGCCCATAAGTGAAAGAATGCCTGACCGTCATATTCATTCCCGTTTATCAGATTTACAAGCAAAGTTTAACGATCAAGTGGACCGACTGATAAATGAGATTGAAGAGCCATCTGGAGAAAATCTCGTGGACCAGTTGAGTATTGGTTTTACCGTTATTATTACGGTATGGTTATTAAGATACTTGTTGAAATTAGTTACGGAAGCTTAGACGTAATAGTGCTTCCTAGCCTTCAGATTAGTTAATTTAGTAATTTGCTTATGTTTAGTTTAGAAGCGTATATATATATATATATGGTTTAAATTGGGCCAAGGCTGAGTCAAAATGGAAAGTTTTTATATTTAAAATACAGTTAGTTAGGCAACATCACACAACGTTTTCACCATTACGACTGTTTAATAGTTCTATAAACCGTTCAATACGAAAATACAATGTTTTGAACAAATCGGTTGAGTCAAAGTTTCATTAGCCCACACATAAACATCTGATGAATCTGCCTTTGAACGAATCGTTTGAATGAACGACTCAATGACTCACTCATTAAACGCTCACTACTGGCACCTGCTGGCGTTATAACTTCGTTGAAAAGTATCATTTCCACCATCATTTCTT
>NW_015662174.1:69861-72089 GCF_001515625.1 Sinocyclocheilus rhinocerous | reverse complement strand
CATCTTATAATCAGGATCATCTTATATTCGGGAAAATACGGTGTGTGTATATATATATATATATATATATATATATATATATAGTGATGGAAAATATATGCAAATTATATTATGAAGTTATTACACTATAATTATTTCACACCTATATATAAGCACAATATTGTTATTATATTATTATAACATCTCTTATCTCTTAACTTATATTCTGTAGATTCCAAATGTTTAGAAGTGGCAGAAGTACCCGCAGACGAAGGAGTAAGTGTCACGCAAACACGCAATGTGACTTTCAGAATGATTCTGTTAAAAAAACATGTTGAGCGATATACATCACATACTGGTAAATACAATTTACTATTTGTTAAATCACTTTTCCAGATGAATAATGCATATTTTTAAATGAAAATGCATGTCGCAACAGCTGTAGAGAAGTACGTCGCCACCACAATAAATTAATATCTTACCCCCATGTGTTTTTTTTTAGGTTTTCTTATTTTCTTTGTTATCTTTATTATATCAGTTAATTTATTATTAACTTTTTTCTTTTACTTTCCTGTGTTCTGATGACATTGAATATATCCTTGATACAAATTGTGTATTGCAAAGTTGTATGTCATTAATGTCATCTCTGTACTGTTTACAAACATAATAATAATAATAATAAAAAAAAGAATTCATTCACTTTCTCTTGGAGATTAATGACTGTGCAAATTATACACCATCAAAGTCGCAATTTTATGTTATGTTGACGATTATTTACAACAACTTCAAATATAAACACAAATTTAATAATTATAATCTATAAACATAATATTCTGGAATATGTCATTCTGAGCTTTTACTTTTGATGGTGTTAAGAATTTTAATTAACACAGCTGACTATACAATGTGTGAATACATTAGCTCAAAATATCAGACTATATGCGATATTGTTTTCAGGAGATGAAGTCATTTTAATAGCCTATTATTTTCAAGAAATCAATAATGACAAAATATATGACAGGAAAACACTATTCTAATCACAATTTTCAAAACAATGCAGGTTCATTTTCAAATTTTTTAACTAGGGCTGTCAGTAATTATTATTTTGTTAATCATCTGCTAAAGATTTTATTTATATATTCTTGGTAATTAAGATAAGTGAACAATAGCTTTTAGTACGAATTAAATACATGTAATAATTGAGGCAATAATAATTGGTAAATAAAGTATCAAAAGTAAGTAGTCATATTGTTTTACTGATCAACACTATTAAAATACATTAAGAAATGTATAAACAATAAACTTACGTATTTTATGTATTATAACAAATGCCAGCAGAGGACGCCAGCGGCCTGACGATTGTTGTTACACTTTACATCACGAGCAAACCATTGTTTATCTAATGTTTAATTATATTTAATCTGTAATGTTTGGCCACATATTTATGATAGAAATGCTACAGCCAACAGTTTAAAGTTTTATTTTGAAACCTTAAACATTTATTTATATATTTATAAATATATTGATGCATTCTCATGTGTTGCTGGCGTATGTTTTTAAGTTGCTACAAATAATTTCAACAGCACAAGTTTTGTCCACATTCCCAAATGCAAGTTATTGTGGGAAAAAAAGTATCAAGCATAGAATAAAATAATACATGGAACGTAAATGGTTTTGCCACAAACTCAACTCTGTTGAAGAGAACAGTACCAGAGGGTTAAAGGGATAGAGATGTTTCTGTTGTCCCAAACATGTATTTCTTTTTCTTTCTTCTTTGGAAAATAAAAATTAAAAGGAGACTTATGGAACACTTTTCCATGTCCCTCAAAAATATGATTATTGAGATTTCTTAAAATAAACATTGCAGAGAAATTGTGAAAACTCTTGAAACCATTAATACTGTACAGACAGCTCAGCTGTACATATTTATCTGTTTTCTTGTGTTTTTTCCAATGTTTTTTAATAACATTAGGCTTAAACGATTCCTTATCCTATGGCTCCCTCTAGTGGGCAACGTTAACATCACAGCCTTCATTCCTCTGTTGAAATGGCTGATGGTTTAGAGCAGGGGTTATACAAAAAAATACAATTATAATAGATGAATAAATTTCTGATGCTCAGGAGGAGAACATCCAATTCTAAAATAAGGGGTTCTCAACTGATTAGTGTTGGAGCTAAACTCTGCAGGAAAGTGGACCTTGAGGACCAGAGCTGACAACCCCTGTTTAGAATTTTCTAATTCTAATTCT
>NW_015662174.1:59763-69088 GCF_001515625.1 Sinocyclocheilus rhinocerous | reverse complement strand
CAGTGTCTGCACCCTGCCTACTGCCAATATTATGGATTTCTGTTCTGTTAGAGATATGCCATTCACAACAATCTCTACAAAAATAATTTAGTCATGGCTAACAGTTTCCCTGATTTGTTACTGTTCACAATGTAGCATGGTCTCTCCTACCTTTGTGCATTCAGTTGTTAAAGTATGTCCTTAATATTTGTATTATTTGATTATATCTTAAGTTTATTATTTAAAAGCAAATTCACTTAATCTTTCCCTAGAAGAGATAATAGGTGTGTTTGACTTTAAGCTGCGCTGCGCAGACCGATCGAAGTATGACATCAAAGACAGCTTCTTTAAAAAAAAAAAAGTGATGTGACATGTGGCCAAGTATGGTGACCCGTACTTGGAATTAGTGCTCTGCATTTATCCCATCCAAAGTGCGCACACACACAGTAGTGAACACACACACACCGTGAACACACACCCGGAGCAGTGGGCAGCCATTTATGCTGCGGCGCCCGGGGAGTAGTTGGGGGTTCGGTGCCTTGCTCAAGGGCACCTCAGTCGTGGTATTGAAGGTGGGAGAGAGTGCTGTACATTTACTCCCCCCACCTACAATCCCTGCCGGTACGAGACTCGAACCCGCAACCTTGGGTTATGAGTCCGACTCTCTAACCATTAGGCCACGACTTCCCCAATGGCAAAATATATGACAGGAAAATACTATTCTAATCACAAATTTCAAAACAATGCAGGTTCATTTTCAAATGTTTTAACTAGGGCTGTCAGTAATGATTATTTTGTTAATCATCTGCTAAAGATTTTATTTATATGTTTTTGGTAATTAAGATAAGTGAACAATATCTTTTAGTACGAATTCAATACATGTAATAATTGAGGCAATAATACTTGGTTGAAATAAAGTATCAAAAGTAAGTAGTCATATTGTTTTACTGATCAACACTATTAAAATACATTAAGAAATGTATAAACAATAAAGTTACGTATTTTATGTATTATAACAAATGCCAGCAGAGGACGCCAGCGGCCTGACGATTGTTGTTACACTTTACATCAGGAGCAAACCATTGTTTATCTAATGTTTAATTGCATTTAATCTGTAATGTTTGGCCACATATTTATGATAGAAATGCTACAGCCAACAGTTTAAAGTTTTATTTTGAAACCTTAAACATTTATTTATATATTTTTAAATATATTGATGCATTCTCATGTGTTGCTGGCGTATGTTTTTAAGTTGCTACAAATAATTTCAACAGCACAAGTTTTGTCCACATTCCCAAATGCAAGTTATTGTGGGAAAAAAAGTACCAAGCATAGAATAAAATAATACAAGGACTGTAAATGGTTTTGCCACAAACTCAACTCTGTTGAACAGAACAGTACCAGAGGGTTAAAGGGATAGAGATGTTTATGTTGTCCCAAAAACGTATTTCTTTTTCTTTCTTCTTTGGAAAAAAAAAATTAAAAGGAGACTTATGGAAGACTTTTCCATGTCCCTCAAAAATATGATTATTGAGATTTCTTAAAATAAACACAATGGTTCATTGCAGAGAAATTGTGAAAACTCTTGAAACCATTCATATTTACTGTACAGCTCAGCTGTACATATTTATCTGTTTTCTTGTGTTTTTTCCAATGTATTTTTTTTTCTTGTTTGCTCAGCATTTTGCCGTTTTTAATCATTAATTGAAGATACTGTTTGTACTCTGCTTGCTCACGTTTAGGAAAACAGTGAATGGTAATGATAGATATACATTGATTTATTATATGTTGTGGGGAGTGGTCTATAATCTCTTAAGTTATTAGTAAAAATAATTACTAATTGTAGCTGCATAAAAAATATTAAGAATAAAATTCAGAATATGTTCATATTGTGATCCAATATGTAGGACCAGTGTACTCAAATGCAATACATAAGCTATTGGAGTTTTAGGTTCTCACGGAGTGGGAAATCTAAAATTATAAATATATAAGAAGAAATATAAAATTACTGTATACTGGAGACCAGATCTTAGATACAGTTATTCAGGTGAAGGAGATTCTTGCAAATGACAAAAGCTAAGTATTAAAAGTAAAAAAGTTTAGTAAAATTATTAGTTACATATACAATTTTAGTAAAACTTTTATAAATTAATTTAGAAATAAGTTATAGTGGTGTAGTGGATCAAGTTGAGTTTGATAGTCTTTTATGAATAGTATTAATAAATTGATTATACTTATTTTGAATTTGATCATTTCAGTTAACTTTTTTTTTTACAGATAAGAGAACAAATTCATCACACTCAAGCAAAGAACATTTTTTTTTATATGATGACACTGAACACAAAATATAAACCAAACACAATAGAAATGTGACACAATGAGTTAAAACTCACCAAAACCACTGTTTCTCATTCATATAATTTTCCTTTAGGGCCACAAATAGGTAAATATCATCTTTCTTTAATATTTTTATTTAATTTATTTTATATTATTTATTTATACATATTTTTATACACATTTCCCATAGGCACCTAATAAATTGAATGTATTTATTTGTAAACTGTAAAGTATTCTTTTTATTTATTATGTTATATTTATTATCATTTACTATTATTTATTTTATTGTGGGTTACAAACCTTTACTATAAAGACATGAAAAAAATGCAAAATATACACTCAATGTTGTTAAACATTATTTAATATTTCAACATTAACAAAAATATAAGATTAAGAATAAAAAAAAAGAAAAAGAAAGGAATCAACATAATACTAGGCTAGTCCAAAATGTGGGAACTGAACAAAGCCTAAAATCATGCTCTCATTAAAGCTTTCATATGAGGCATGCAGTGGAAGCCTTAGAACTAAACCGCATGTGTTAGCCTCTGGATAAATTCGTAGTGATCCATTTACTGGAATGTGTAGAAATTCGAGTGTAGGTTCTGGATCAAATCCCAGAGCTGGATTCCGGTCTGTGCCAGTGGCAAACATTAAAAGATTGTCAAATGTAACTTTGGGGAATTAAGACATTTAAATATATAAAGTCTGCATTAAATGAAAGCTATGCAGGCCTTTTCTTCTCTTTTGTAATGTATATCTGAGTGAAATGGTTGGTGTGTCCCAGTTCGCCTACTTATACCCAGCCCTAAAAGTATGTAATCTTTTTGTGAAGAAAAAGTGCATACTTTTAAGCGTGTAGCAAAACAGTAGAATGGCTTTGGGACATACTGTCATGTCATTAAAATTGTGTATTTTATGGAAGCTATGTCACTTAGTTACGAGCATCTTATCACCGTATACTGGCCTGTCAATCATCTTTCCACAGTTAACGTCCTTCAGATTTAATAAAATTGAACATATAATTTACTATAAAATAACGTCTCTTAAACAATGCACGATCTCCAATTCAGGTTGCGCTTGAGTGGTCAGTACACACAGAATTCCAGGATTTGGTGAGTCTTAACGCAAACAGTTGTTTATGTATTGTGCAAACATTTGAGGAAAAACATTTGATGTGTAACATTACATTAGATCTGTGTATATGGTCATAACAAGCTGCTGTCTGTCATTAATGTTCGTCAAATAACATAAAAGATAGAATTATTGCTTTTGAAGTGACCATTTTTCAGCTGCAATAATGAGTGTTTTTGGAATAAAAACACTAAAGAGCAAGTAGTGATTATTTTACATGTATTCAATTTCTGTTTTTGTTACTTGAATGCTTCTGTTTAGATCTGAATTTTTTAACTAATTGTTAAACGAACTGAATTGTAAAAAGCACTGTTCATTTCATTTGTTTCTTATAATTGTACTGTTTGTAATTTTTATTAACAGCACAATAACAAAAAGCTACATTGTGATTATCAATATAGCAATTACTTTTTTCACAAAATAATTGGTTGAAATGATGCATTGTGATGCATCAAGAATTGTTTTGTAATCAAATTGTTACCCTCTGAATCGTAATTGAATAGAATCATGAGGCAATACAAGATTTACACCTCTAGTACAAAGTATTAATTTTTTCTTTATGTTGCTCATAACAAAAGGAAGCCAACAGAATAATCTGTACTGTGAGAAAAGGCCCACAACAGACCAGGATGTGGCAAATTATAATGAATTTATGAGAACTATTATGTTGTTCAGTATGTACACCCACGTGACAATGTTGCAGACAGTGTGTTCATTTGTTGAGTGGATCACTAAACTTAACATTACTATGTAACACATTGTTTGTGTCTGACATTTTTCAGTTATACTTAACAAACTGTGTATACCCTCTATGTCGATCAGCCAGTCTCTCCACTGGCCAACCACACGCTGCTCCTGCAACCGCCGAGAGGTGCCTCTATCTGAATAATTGACCTTAAAGAGGTCAGTTATTTTCTGTGCAGTCAACGGGGCAGGGGGACCTCCAACAAACAAGCTGAAATAGGGCACTGTCTCGTTGAACTCGGTCCCAAAACCATTCAAGCTGGCGGTTATTAAGCCTCTTATTAAGAAACCACAACTAGATCATAGTGAACTGGCAAATTACAGACCCATCTCAAATCTTCCTTTTATGTCTAAAATTTTAGAAAAAGTTAATGAGTCACTCTGTCCTTTTTGGTTGTAGCAAGGTCTTTTTTTCTGTAAGAAAAACACAATATTACTGGGAATGTCATGAAAACAAACATAAAATTAATTTATAACATTTGATTAAACACATGAATAACATCTCCAGCAGATATTTTCTTCATAAACATACACAAAGAGCTGCTAATATGCAACTCAACATGAATAGAAGCAACTGAGTTGTAAATCTGACATTAATCTTAAAGTCAGTGAGTATAATATGTTGGGCCACAGTAGTCAGCCAGATACTGTTTATTTTCCAATACTGATTACCTAAACCATTAGGTTAATGTAAACTTGCTAACAATGCAGCAATAAAGCTGTTCTTCTGGACCACAGCATATGTAACATCACTGTTCACTCGTGGTGATCTACAACAAATCTGAATTTATTTAAACACAACCAAATGACTTCAGCAGATGAGCGTTCCACCTTGAAAAACTAAATATGTAATAGGTCATCTATTACAATGGTTGACGCATGATCACTTAGAGGCTTGGCAGACAGGTCCCTTAACATCCAAAATAGTACCAAACAGTTTATCTTGGGACATTTTAGAATCAGAATCAGAATGAGCTTTATCGCCAGGTATGTTTACACATACGAGGAATTTGTTTTAGTGACAAAAGCTGTGACAAGACAGGACATAGGTAATATTATATGTATATACACTGAACAAAATTATAAACGCAACACTTTTGTTTTTGCCCCCATTTTTCATGAGCTGAACTCAAAGATCTAAGACTTTTTCTATGTACACAATAGGCCTATTTCTCTCAAATATTGTTCACAAATCTGTCTAAACTGTGTTAGTGAGCACTTCTCCTTTGCCGAGATTGCACTGCGTGAGGCAAATGTTGGTCACACCAGATACTGACTGGTTTTTGGATCCCCCCGGACCCCCCAATACAGTAAAACTGCACATTTTAGAGTGGCCTTTTATTGTGGCCAGCCTTAGGCACACCTGTGCAATAATCATGCTGTCTAATCAGCGTCTTGATATGCCACACCTGTGAGGTGGATGGATTATCTCGGCAAAGGAGAAGTGCTCACTAACACAGATTTAGGCAGATTTGTGAACAATATTTGAGAGAAATAGGCCTTTTGTGTACATAGAAAAAGTTTTAGATCTTTGAGTTTAGCTCATGAAAAATGGGGGCAAAAACAAAAGTGTTGCGTTTATAATTTTTTTCAGTGTATTTACAGATTTGTAAACAATAAATACATTTCCTTTTCTTTCAAATTATAGAGCAAAATTTGAATTTGTATTATTTCAGATGTGTGCATGGAAAACTGTGACTTGTCCAAGACCAGCTTTCGATTGACTCTTGGAATTTTGAGAAGTCATTGCATCTGTAATAATAAAAACTTATTAAATGAGAAATGTCAATACAGTGATGTAGACAGTACATTTACAATTCATTTTAAGTAGACACTTGTGACGGTTCCCGTTGTTTGAATTTGGGCGCTTTGTGATTGGCAGCTCCGCCTACGACTTGTTTGGTTTGATTTGTATTGTTTTGAGCACTTTTACATTGCTACAACAGCACATTACACCAGCAGCCAGGCACCCCGCTTTACACACTGATGATGCTGACGTTTTCAGAAATATTGTAATCTTCTCTGTTGTGTTTTTGTTCCAATATAGTGATTTACTTTTGAGCTTAAAGCCTTTTCTTATTGAGCCTTATGTTTGCGTGTGTCCCTCCTTTTGTTGCTTCCCTTCGAGCCAGGGGCTGTTACACACTTTACAGGACAGCAATGGTGTCATCTGGGTACTTCTTAATGGGGTTGGGACAGTCATGGCCATAACATATCAACTGTCTTGTGGTGCTGTGTAAGTGCTGCAGATGGGATGTCATGAACTCGGCTTCGGTTCCATATAGATCCCACTGCTGCTTTTTTTCACGGAAACATTTAGATGTTTCCCAAAGCCAAGAAATTTTCCCTAGGATCACTGTCGTAGCAAGAAATGCTGATACACCCTTCAGTAATGCCTTGAAGCATTTATCAAGGGCCTGCTTGCTCTCAATTTCACTCAAGAGTGAAGGTCTGTTCTTCATGGCTAGGAAAATGAAATACAGCAGGTTGTCAGTTGTGCACGTGTTTGATAGTGCTATGGTTCTTCTCACTATCTGTCCTTTCCCGGACCATGGAGGGGAAATGTAAATGCTTTCTAGGCCAGACATGTTTGATGGTGGGTTGTTGTGTTTTGCTTTTTTTCTGTCTCTTTTCTTCCATTTCTCCTCCTGGCTCAGGGGTAGTTCAGAGTTGCTGGTCTCGGTTTCCTTTTAAATGATGACCTTTTGGCGAGCTGTAGAAACACTCACACCACGCATTCTACCATAAATGAATTCGTACATAATTTGTACAAAATCTCCAGTTCTTCTGTGGAGTTTGTTTCTCAGAACAATTCGCTTTGTTGTTCGGAACCAATTTTCAACCTGTGAATTTGTCTCTAGTTTTCTCTAGATGTTTTAACATAATGCCAGTCCAAAATGGCAATGTTGCCAAGTATGGCTTGAAAATGTCAATCAAGTTTGGACAGTAATAGGGATTCACTTGAACTGCCCCAGTGCCTTGTCCATTCTGTGCCTCCAGTAATGTTTTCTCAAATAGTTTAGCAAACGGGGAGTCATGAATGTTTGTTTTTGGAGTTGTTTCTGAAATTAATTCTAAGACAGGCTGGTTCTGTATTTTTGTCTGCAGTGCCTTCAGACCATCAAGTATGGACAAAGCATCTCTTTGGATAAAAACTGTGCCACATGTCTTGCAACAAAGATTGGATTTCAGCCAGTGTGGTGGCATTTTGCATTAGTGCAAAAAATGTATGCAGAAACAAGGCTTCTGTTTCATTGGTGCACTTAGCCTTTCCAATTTTACTGCTCAACAATTTCATCATGTGGGCAGCACATACATGCACAACAGTAAATGTACATGGTTTTGCTTCCAGACATACCTCAAGACATTTCTGCAGGTACATGTGTATGTTACACTGACAGAACTTGTAAGGTTGAATGGATAATTGCCCAGCTGAAATCAGTTTCTACTTTTTGGGGTTGGAGGCTTTGTTTGTACATGTACATGAAATCCCGGGAAAGGCAGGTTAACCAGTTCTGAATTGTTGGTGTGCTCTGATCGGATGACATCCTCTCTGCTACAGGAATAGTTGTTGCAGAAGTTGACAGAACCGGGCAGCAAAGTACATAATACAAAACACTTTTACAACTTGGGGGTTTTGTAACAACACTTCCAGTGGCATCTAGGCACAATAAAAGGTTTGTGTCCTTTTGTAGGAGCTGTTCAGTGGTGTACATATGTTGGAGCTGTTCAGTGGTGTACATATGTAATGTAAAGGGTGAAATTGCAATGTACTGCAGGTACTGTATTGGTGTTTCAGAGGTGTAAACTCATGGTCTAAGTCCTGCGATTCTTATATTTTCAGACAATCCAGCAATTAATTGATATCCATTCTTTTCTTTTTTTTCCAAAATGTTTTTGGCTTGAAATTTTTTGTAGCACTGAAACAGTATCATTGTTCCTTTGTTGTATAAAGGAAAGCTTAGTCTTCTTCAGTTTTGTTTTTTGTCTTGTTGTGCAGTTAGGACAGAACCAGGGTGAAATAACAGCAATATCCTAACATCCAACACATGTTGGGTACAACCAGTCTTTGCATTGACTGAACTGTGCCATGGGCTTTTCTGGGCTATTGGGCCATCTTCAGACACAATAAAGCTGCTCATCCTTGTCATCACTGGAGCCAGTGGATGGTGGACCCTGTATTTTAATGTAAACATAGCATGTCATCTCCAATATCATTTTTAAATGTAGTCATGAAGTATTTGATTTGATATTAGTAATAGCATGTCATCTCCAATATCATTTTTAAATGTAGTCATGAAGTGTTTGATTTGATATTAGTATTTTCAATGTTCACTTACTTTTGCTTGTGTTGTGTCATTATCTTCTAATTCATTTTGTACATCACTAGAATTATCCTTGAAAAATAATAATTACAATTTGATAAAACATCATGACTAAATTCATAAATACATGTCAATAATTTATATCATAAGAACTCTCAGAAGATTTTAGCATGGAATGGATATGACAATGTTAATGTATTTGGTCTTGGCGAAATAGATCTGCATCGCTGCTGCTGCTGAATTGCTGCTGCTTTAGATTATTGCTGCTGCTGAAAGCAAGTACAGGAACTTGCTACTGCCAATACATAAGCTGATATGGTGCTCTGAGTATTTAAGACATACTGCTGCTGCACAAATAGCATATAAAATAACCCCCAACAAAGCTGGAATGAGAAGATAAACAACAGCTAAAATGTGTATGCTGCTGACAGCAAGAAAACGTACTGCTGATATACAATAATGTGCTTGAAAGCGTCCCCATAAGGCAGGAGAGAAATGAAATGATAAAATCCGCCAAAAAAGCAGATCTATAGCCAAGACAGATGTACCGCTGCTGCTCCGGAGAGCCATGAGACCGCGTGTTTGCTATCTATTGGCGCACGCAGCAGCCCATGCTTGCTTTTCTGTTAAAAATAACAGTGGTTTGTGATTGTTGATGCTTAGCCTAAATAACAAATATTTTATTGGGAGCGTTTATGCTGGTATGTTTTGGAGCTTAGGAGATGTTACAGAAGCATTTCATGTAAATTTCTTTGATGTACTGAAAAAAATCTATATAGATTACTTTTATGCGGGCTTTTGTGGGCAAG
>NW_015662174.1:57761-59664 GCF_001515625.1 Sinocyclocheilus rhinocerous | reverse complement strand
CGGTTCGGCTCGGCACGGTTTGCGTTTCCACTGCAGTTCAGTACCGCTTTAGAGTGGGCGGGATTATACACGTCGATATAGTTGCGCCGCCTCTACTACCACGACTCCTAAAAAAACGATTTCAAGAGCAGGACAAAACATGAATGTCGCGGGCGGGAGCGGGACCAGATAAGATATATTTCTGCGGGAGCGGGTGGGCGCGGGACAGAATCTTGCATGCGCTGTTATCTCCACCTACTGGAAACTTTTTCAGGCTTCTGATTGGCCAACATGGCTTTACGGTTGAGATTATATCGCCACCTGTTGGCTTGGCATGCCATGCCCTTGACTTCAAAGCAGGCTTTTGAGTTTTCTTGTGGACAGAGTTTTTTTTTAAAAACGGAAGAAAGAAAAACTGTTTATAAAAATACCTGTGTATGTGTGGACATGGCCTAAAAGCCAAGTGATGAAACGGCACTAAGTTACCTGATTAAACCGCACAGCGCAAGAGAACAGCTGGACCACACCGGACCGGTGTCTCCCGCCGGCACAGCGCTGACAACGACTGCAGCTCAACACTTTCTCCACTCTATTGAAGTGATAATAAGCAGCACTTGCCCATTTGAATTCCATACACGACAAAGTGCGAGGTTTCTAAAAAAGAATGAGTAGAGCATATATAGGCTACAACAAGGTTTAATCTGGCCGCAGAGGAACACAACTGGGTTGCCTGATATAAAGAGACATAATCCCCAAAACAGAGCTTCACACTTGCGTAATACGGAAATATCTGCTAAGTGTGCTACTTATCTTTATCAACCTGGCAACCCTGTGCACGCACTCTCTCTCCACTCTGGATAAACGCGCGTGCTTTGTGAAAACTGCGGTTAGCTTGCAGTTTAGCGATCTCCACTTTAAGTCTATTCTCAGAAAAGTGTGATTCATCAACTGTTCATTTATGACACACAGAGAGAGAGAGGCTGTGTATGTATGAATTACCACTGTTTTGCCGCGTTTCTCTATTAACAGTAAAGCTGTGGCTTTAATTCCTTTAGAAACAATGATGCTACCAGCTCCTTGTTGAGAAAGATAATGTAGCTCTTGAGCGATTAAGCTATTTAGTTGATAAAACTGCGGGGCAGCGCTAAAAAGTTTGTTCCTGAATGTCTGAGTTCGGCCGCAACGTGATCTGTGTGTGTGACTGAACTTAACATTAACTGCTTCTGTTTCACACAAATGCTGGCACAGACATGCATGTTCGGCTAGAGTCGCTACGGAAATATCTGCTAAATGTGCTACTTATCTTTGTCAACCTGGCAACCATGTGCACGCGCGCTCTCTCTCCACTGTGGATAAACGCGCTTGCTTTCTGAAAACACCGGTTTTAGCTTGCAGTTTAGCGATCTCCACTTCAATATTCTATTCTCAGAAAAGTGCAATTCATCAACGGTTCATTTACGAGAGAGAGAGAGGCTGTGTATGTATGAATTACCACTGTTTTGCCGCGTTTCTCTATTAACAGTAAAGCTGTGGCTTTAATTCCTTTAGAAACAATGATGCTACCAGCTCCTTGTTGAGAAAGATAATGTAGCTCTTGAGCGATTAAGCTATTTAGTTGATAAAACTGCGGGGCAGAGCTAAAAATTTGTTCCTGAATGTCTGAGTGCGGCCGCAATGTGATCTGTGTGACTGACTGCACTTAACATCAAACTGCTTCTGTTTCACACAAATGCTGGCACAGACATGCACGTTCGGCTAGAGTCGCTTTGAACTCGTGCATCTTCGGAAGTGGAGCTGCGCGGAAAGTTACAAAAAATGTTGTGCACACCGCCACGCGAAACGACGTCGCGCGCTTAAAAACAAGATGCAAACAATCAGAATATTGTACCTGGTGGGGAGTGCACAATGTAAACATGAAACATAT
>NW_015662174.1:52635-57751 GCF_001515625.1 Sinocyclocheilus rhinocerous | reverse complement strand
TCGACACTTTCTCCACGCTATTGAAGTGATAATAAGCAGCGCTTGCCCATTTGAATTATATGTGAACAGCAAAGTCTCTGTGGTGAAGCTACAATAAGCAATTTAATCCACAGCACCACACCTAAGCTATCTAACAGTTACTGACACTGTAGAAATATGGCATTATTACTTATAGCCTTTATTTGACCAAATATTTAATAGGCTATAAGTCACTTTTATAAAGGTTTACTAGTTAACTCTGGAATCATGAATTAGCTTTTCATTAGGGCAACTACAAATGAGAATTTAATAGTTCTAATAAACTTTAATTGCAGAAAAATATGATTTCAATCATTAAGAGCCTGCAATGTAATGTAATATTAATATTGTTAAATGCATTTTAAGTATTCAAAATATCATTAGTTTTCATCCGTTATTTATTAATAAATTATTTATTTATTCCAATTGCCCTAACCCCAGCAAACATTTATGAGGGACTGTGTGGGCCAGATGGGCTGAATTTTAGCACAAGTCCAGCCCTGATGATTCTCCTCTTCTAGGGCCAGAAAGAAGACCTTCTAATAATAAAACTATTTAACGTAAACTCCTTAAGGGAGCTGTATGTGCTTAACAGTTGTTGCTGCTTCTGGAAACCTGTTTGCCTTGACTTCATATAATGTATTTATTCTTTTAATGTGCTGTAGCCTGGAATATTTAGTGTGCATACTCATTGTATCTCTGTGTGTTGAAGATGTGATTTAAAAACAAAAACAAATTATTCCTGTGGTAGAAAACATTGTGGTACCAAGATAGGCTACTATGGGGGCCTTCGGTTTTGCTATAACCCCAGGGCCCTATGTGTTCTTAATCCGGGCCAGACTGCACCCCTTTACCTAAATGTATTACTTCAGACATATGTGCCCTCTAGAAGCTTGCATTCTGCAAGTGAACGTCACTTTATTGTTCATCCCAAAGAGGCACAAAATCACTTTCACAGACTTTTAAATTAAATGTTCCCTCCTGGTGGAATGACCTGCCCAACTCAGTCGGAGCAGCTGAGTCCTTAGCCATCTTCAAGAATTGGCTAAAAACACATTTCTTCAATCTTTATTTGACCCTCTAACTCTAGCACTCTCTATTATAATCCTATTCTAAAAAAAAAAAAACTTGCCCCTTTTAGACTTGCACTCTAATAATTTACTAACTGCTTGTTTTCTTAAATTAAAAAAAACGAATACATAGAATACAAAAAGATTAGAGAAGATAGAGTTTTTTATTTTTAATTATACAATTAACAAAACAAAAAAAAAATGCCTCTAAGGGTGTACTCACACTAGGTGTTTTGAACCGTACCCGAGCGCGTTTGACCCCCAAAGCCCGGTTCGTTTGTCTAGTGTGAGCGCTCCGTGCCGTGCTCAGGCACGGTTCGGTTGGGCTCGGTACACATGCAGTGTGAGTGCCAACCACGCCAGAGCACGGAACAGATACTATTTTGTGTGCGCTACTGTCATCATTACGAGTGCAAACATATTCTATTACTACTACTACACTACACTTTTCAATTAATTTAATTTAATCAAGTATATTTAGGCTTATAATGGCTCTGGTTCTTACCTTATTGATGAACAGGAAGTGTCACGCTCGGGCTCAGTTCAAGGCAACCGTGCCTAGTGTGAGTACATCCTAACACTATTTTCAAGTTTATTTGTATAGCGCCTTTCATGCAGTTTCTGTGCTATGAAATTCTTCATAGAGATAATTTTTTTGCAGGAAGGAGCACAATTGATACGTAGCAACTGGGTCAGCCCCACCTCCTCACCAAAGATGAAAGTTTTTGTCTTTTCCTCGCTCAGAGTTGCTCTCAGATTGGTCCTGAATTGCTCTTAAGCCAAGACTCCTACGTAGAAATTATTTAGCTAAATTAGGAGCTCTCTAAGAGGATTCTTAGAATCTTTAAGAATATGGGCACTGGTTTCTACCACCCCACCTAACCTGCTCCAAAACATAAAATTAAGTCATTTATCATTAACATCTTATTTATTGTACTGTAAATTCTCAATTAAATGTGGTGTCAGGAGCCAAATTTTAGTTCACAGGTAGTACTACAATGAATGCAAAGCTTTCACAACTGCAGTTGGAAGGGCTTTGGGAAGCATATTCTGCAGATACTCCTGCTGTTTTTGTACCAGTATTTCTTACTAACTGTAATGTTACAATTAGTTTTATATAATATTTACATAGATTCACTAAAGGATTTCACTAATGTAAAAAGCTAGATAAAAAGATAAAAAGCTAGCTCCATTTTTCCTGTGTTGTAGGGACATGTTCCTAAAAAACATCTTGTGACAAACATTTAACTCGCACACTGTACATCACATTTGCCAGTGTGAGCCTTGGCATGCATTACAGAGAAAAAAGGCTTCATCACTGTAAGTGGTTGCAGCTCAGGTAACTTCTCTGCCATCTTTTCCAAATATGGCCTATACCTGTAATGGGAAAAAGACTTACTCTATCTGGTGTGCATAGCAGCAAAACAGTAAGAAGACAAACCTGAATCTGTGACTTTTACAATTCCTATAACTAATCAAAAAACACTATGTAGTCACGTGCATGCTAATGTTGCCTTCTATATGCTGGACTAAGCTGTAGTAGTAAACTGATAATACAGTTGACATGTTTTGTCTTTCCTTATCATTTATTACTTCAGTTATCAATGGTTATTTACCTGCAAGCAATGTCCAAGAATGTTGTATTTGCAGCTTGCGTCAGCTCCTTCTGGAGGAACATTGGGTAAGCATATATTACATATAGTGGTTTAAGCCTTGCAGCAAGATTCCATGTCAGCACACAGCTATTTCAAGGCCCTCCTCATCCCACCTTGGCCCTGGACTTTTGTGATGTTTTTTTGCCTGCTGTGAAGGTTGCATGCCCACAGACATCATGACCAGTCCTCTAAAAGAAGAAACAATATGTAACATGTAAACCCAAAAGAAGTGAAAAGTAAGTCCTTACACTCATCGTCTGGCTTCGGATTTGTTCAACAAAGGCAGACACTTTTGCATCTTGTGCGATGAATAGTCAGTCCATCAAAAAGAAGTGGTTTATCTGTCCTGTTATATAAGAATTAATTGATTGAACAAAGATGGCACCAGTGTCTATGGCTTGCCGTCTGTCTCTTTGTTTGTCAGTAGCCATATTTTTCTTTTTATTAATAAATCAAAATGTCGCCTAACATGTCTTCGCACCTTTTGTATATGACCACCAGCATGGGCGTCACTAGGCCATTTTTAGGGGGGCTTTAGACATTTCTACTCAGCCCCCCTAAAAATTTGGCAATTAGCTCCATAAACTGTACACGAATTCGTGATCGCCTCATTTCATATGAAAACGGCGGCAGTCAGACTTTGGCTCCTCTTCGTCCTTCAGCGCATTCTTCAATCCGCAGACCGCAGCGGCCCAGAGCGAGAAACAGAGGACAAGACAAGGTGTGTTTATCGATAGATTGTTATAATATCTGCATCTGTGCAGTTCTTTGTCATAAATACGGTTTACAAAATGTCATGGGGGAGCAATCGGTTTACTGTAAGTTTTCACTGCGTTCACCCCTCATCACACACAGCTGTTTCCTCCAGCGAAAACGAAACCCTTAACACATACGATCGCATAGTCTACTTTATAAAACAATCATGTTGTTGCTGTTTTCATTTGAACACCTAACTTTCGATATAAAACATATTACATATACATGATTTTAATTAACTACCATACATATTGTTACGAATGAACACAAGTAGGCAACAGGCGTGGTGGCCACGGTGGAGTCAGTGAAACAGAGGGCAGAGACCAGATTGAGGCCAAAAGTAAACCTGATGGAGCTGCTTGACCAGAAGGTGGCGCATATGAGACAGATGGCAGTCTGGGCGGAGCACATGGTGGCTTAGATGGGTCCGGCTGGCTGGACTTGGTTCCGGAATGGATTCTTGGACTGGACTTGGCTCAGGAAAAGAAACTTGAACTGGACTCGGTTCCGGAATTGATTCTTGGATTGGACTTGGCTTAGGATCAGAGACTTGAACTAGGCTTGGACAGGGAACTCTGGTTTGGGGTCCATGACGACCAGAAACTCTGGAGTGTCATCCATGGTGGCTGAAGAACTTGGCGTGGCTTTCATAACGGCTGGAGGCACTGGTGTGGCGATCTGGGCAGGTGAAGCGACAACTCTGGCCGATGAGGTGGCAGGTGAAACCGCTCTGACACGTGGTGGCTCCGGCTGTGGCCTGGCGGCTATATTGGGAGTTGACTCTGGCTGTATGCTTACAATTGTTTATAAAATTATTTTAGGACTGAATACACCACACTTGCCTTCACCTGCATCTCTCACAGTAAGGGGACGCTCGTTCATTTTTCAACTCCAGCTTTTCCAGGCCCCAAAACACCCTCGGACCCCAGAGGGTTAATATACCCAAACACAGGACCAAACAGGAAATTGAACACAGCTGAACCAGGTAGACACTAATGAAAACAAAGCATGATGGGAAAAGGAGTCCATGAACAGAACAGGCAGGAACACAAAACAGGAACGCCCTCTAAAGCCTCACAGTGGTGCAGGCAACCGGGCGTGACACATCTTACCCCAGAATATGCTGTAAATAATGGTTGCACAACGTTGAAGCAGTAGCCACACAAACATCACATTACAATTTGTATTTTTCATAGAAACATGTATTTAGTGCCTCCTTTGTGCGACTGCAGTGTAATGTGTGTAATTATAAACACACAACAAGGTTTAAGTTTTCTTGTTTGTTCAGTTATTCAGTAATCACCTTTAGACCTGATACTCGTTTTTATCAACAGCTCTTCAAAACAAAATAATCATATTAAATGTCGTGACAGTGGCCTTTTATTTAGTGCTGTCAAATGATTAATCGCAATTAATCGCATCCAAAATAAACGTTTTTGTTTATTTGTGTGTGTACTGTGTATATTTATTATGCATATATAAATGCACACACATGCATGTATATATTTAAGAAAAACATTTTATGTTAATACATTTAAAATATTGCTATATAATATCAATTATATATATATACATGGAAATATTTTCAAAATATACTGCATGTGTGTGTATTTATAT
>NW_015662174.1:42241-51096 GCF_001515625.1 Sinocyclocheilus rhinocerous | reverse complement strand
GATGCACACACTCCCATGAGTAATTTTATGTGATAGTTTTATGTATTCTAAATAAACTACAAGCAAAAAAATATATAAATTTCTTTTTTCCTCACATTCTTTCTTGTGGCAATTCCCTCTCAGTCACACACCTGACAGCTCATTATGCAGCTCATTATGCAGGCCTTTGTCTTCTCAGGTGTGAATCACAGCATTATGCATGATCATTCACGCCTCCTCGCATATTCCTTTTCTACACAAAAAGTGTCTTAGAACATTTAAATCAATATATTGTTTTCTGTGAATGAGTAAGATGATTTTCACATAATTTTGAAGCAAAAACTCTAGACTTCAAGATCTGTTCTCAAAAGTCTTGTGATCAAATGTTCTGTATGTGTTTTATGGCCTTATTTCAGTGACTTTAAAATTGTAGTTTTTCACTAAGCACGCATAAACGTTGTTTTCTCAAAAACACAATCACGTACATACATGCTGCTCACATATTATTGTAGCCCAGTTTGTGCTGATTACAGTGTTATTAAACTTTAGACATTCAAATGTTTGTAAGCAACTGAAAAAAGCACAAATGTCAGGGCATGTCAAAACTTTTCCAGGCCCCAAAACACCCTCGGACCCCAGAGGGTTAATATACCCAAACACAGGACCAAACAGGAAATTGAACACAGCTGAACCAGGTAGACACTAATGAAAACAAAGCATGATGGGAAAAGGAGTCCATGAACAGAACAGGCAGGAACACAAAACAGGAACGCCCTCTAAAGCCTCACAGTGGTGCAGGCAACCGGGCGTGACACATATGCACAGAAATGATTAAAGACAGTGACAGACAGCTTTCAGTGCACTCATTTTAACTGCATATCAGAGTGATTGACAGAGATAGAAACATTGTGTTTTTTTGTATTAAATATTGTATTGTATGAAATAATGTCCCAGATCGTGAAATACATTTATTAACCTTAGAGTAACGATTGTTTTTTTTTTTTTATGTCACTTTGATTTAGAGAAGTGGCAAAGTTATTTTTTAATAAATAGAAACAAAAAGATGAATGATATAAAACAGATGGAACATATAGATAATTACATTAAAACAATGTTTGCCTATTTATTAATGAATTTGAATGAATAGCCTATAAGCTATGAAATGAAATAAAAAATAAATTCTAAGGGGTTGAATTAATGTAGAACGTACTGTATTATTTATAAAGCTAAAAAGCTAAATTGAACCAGATTTACATTTACATTTAGACATTTAGCAGACGCTTTTATCCAAAGCGACTTACAATTGGGGGATATATAAAGCGATTCTTCTTAAAAGAGGCAAACAGATACAGGAAGTGCTTGTAATACCAAGTTTTTAGACATTGTTCAAATAAGTACACGCTAGAAAGAGAAGGAATAGATAAAGAGATATAAAAAAAAATAAAAATAAAAATTCTGATGATGAAGTCAAGTAGCTTCGAAAGAGATGAGTTTTCAACTGTCGCTTGAAAATGGTCAGGGATTCAGCACTCCAGATAGGGGTGGGGAGATCGTTCCACCAGCCAGGAACGGTGAACGAGAATGTTCTGGAAAGTGATTTTGAGCCTCTCTGTGATGGTACCACGAGGCGTCGCTCACTAGCGGATCTCAGACTTCTGGAGGGGATGTAGATTCGTAGGAGAGGGCAGACAGGAGGATCTGATGATTGACAGTGTCAAAAGCAGCAGATAGATCCAGCAGAATAAGGACTGATGATTTGGAATCAGCTTTTGCAATCCGCAAGGCTTCCGTGACTGACAGTAGCGCAGTCTCAGTTGAATGGCCACTCCTGAAACCTGACTGGTTAGCATCCAGTTTGTTGTTCTGTGAAAGAAACAATGATATCTGACTGAAAACAACTCTTTCGAGGGTTTTCGCTATGAATGGAAGGAGAGAGAGACATCAGTAAGTGAAGTGTTTAATGTAGGTTTTTTGAGCAGTGGGGTTATCCGAGCCTGCTTGAATGCAGTGGGGAGATAACATGATGATCAAAATTGTAATATTTATATGTCATTGTAGATGGATATACAACAGTTTTTCAAGTCACATGGGAGTAGGTCTGCAAATGAGCAGCAGTCAGGTGAGAATAAAACATGGACAGCCTCTTGCACACATTACCACGGTGTTCCCAACATTGATTGCAGTCATTGCACCTTAAAGTATTTTTCACTTTTTTATGTCTGCCAATTTCCATCAAATTGTCAAAGGATAAAGAGATAAATGTTTTGACGTCATTGGCACTCAACAATAAATTATTAATTGTCTTTCACAGTCACGTGAAGAATTCATTTTTTGGTTTCTCAGAAAAGTCAGTGCAAAGTCGGATCATGATCCAGGTGAGAAAGTGAACAGAGTTGGTTTGCATACAGTGTCTGGTCAGTTAAAAAAATACAAATGAAGTTACCATACATATTTTTGCATGATTGTCACAGTAAAGGGACAGAGAGAGCATAAAGAAGAGGAAGACATAAGTCAAGAGATAGAGAAGGACATATATGCAGAGAAAGAAATGTCCTCCGATAAAGCACAGACAGCAGCTGCACCTTTAGATCAGTTTGACTTAGGTGAAAAGGACACAGGCCCAAAACAGACAAAATTACACCATTGTCCCCAGGAGCACTTTGGCTTGCAAAAAAGATAATTCCAGCCAAACTGGTTTCAGACTTTTGCTTGGCTCGAGTATTCAGAGAAGAAAGATTCTGCCTACTGCTTTGCTTGTCGTGTCTTTGGAAAAAACTTGGAGCATGATGTATTTGTGAGTAGTGGATTCAAAAACTGGAAAAAGGCACTCGACGCATTTCACAAACATGAGGGGACTCAAACACACAAGGACTGTATTGTCTCTTGGAACAGTTACAAGGCTAGTGCATTACAAGGAAATGTTGTACAGCAGATTGAAGCAGCAAGTGCTGATGAAATTAGACAAAGAAGGGAGGGGAATGCGATGTATTGAGGCTGTGACCTGCATGTTAGGGAAGCAAGGGCTTCCATTCAGGTGTCATAATGAAACCGCAGAAAGTCATAATAAGAGCAACTTCATGGAATGCATGGGGCTTTTGCAGAAGTTTGATCCTTTCTTGCAAAATTACACTCCCCCATTAAACAGCACCTAGCTCTCCCCTGTCAGTCAGAATGAAATGATAGACTGCTGCTCAAAAGAGGTGACATCAACTATTATCAAAGAAATGCACGAGTCAAAAATGTTTGCCGTTATGGCAGATGAGGCCAGAGATGGACACACTGAACAACTAGCTATTGTGGTGTCGTCTGCCGCTCGTCTGAGGAACCGCACTCAGTCTTGAGTTTTGATGCCAGAAGATACATTTTATTACATCATCAATGAGAATAAAACGGAGATGCTCTCTGCAGCGAAACATCTCCAGAATGATCATCTTGTCTTCTTTTTATACAGTTCTGACTTTAAGGCGTTTTCCATACATAGAATGGTTCCTTTGTGCATACAGTTCGATATTTCCCTAGAGAAGGGGTTCTTGTTATGGTAAAGAAAGAAGGCCCCCACTTATGTTTCCCAGATGTTTCTAATCTTAGGGCCTGTCTACTTTAGCCACGTAGGCCTGTTTTTACACACAGGCATATGGGATTATAATGGAAGTATAACTGGATATATTAATGGCAAGATTCGCCTTGATTATACTCGATTAATTCCTCTTTGGATTAATAAAAATCTTCTACATTCGTCCCTTTGAGACTTAGTAAGTCTCACATTCGCTTTGTATTTTTTACCCAGAGTGCTACTTCATAATTCAGGCGTATTAGTTAACACTACCTAGTGACTATATTAGTCACTCTGTTTTATTACCAATGACTAAATGATGCAGCATCACTCTGGTTTGGAGCATCAGGACCAAACGTCTCCCCTCTCACTTGACTAGGAAGGGAGTAAAAGATCCAATCTCCATAATTTCTACTTCTATAGACAACAATGTTATAAGCATGAGCGTGCAACTGGTTCAGCGCTTGCCTGTGGTTGTCACAGTTAAACAGATATACTATCAAATAACTCCTCTTCTTCATTCACTTCCGCTGTACTTTCGAACAACTTACTCCTTCCTCTTTCCAATCTATTTAGCTCTTGTATCTTTTTCTGATTCTTTAATTTTCTCTTCTATTTCTTCTAACACTTCCTCAAATTTTGTTTTATTTTGGTTTGTTTTCATCTTCTCTAACGCTATTAAAACTGCCTGTCTATAGCACTCCATCTATAAATATCCTTCACTTTCTTTTCTCTCTTGCCTCTTTGTTTTCACAGCTGGTTCCTTTTTTTTTCACAGCCTGTCTAAACAATGTTGCCATTAATGGGTCTCCTTCTGGATTCCCTTCAGTCTCTTGTTTCCACCTTTTCAGCTGTCTCTGGACATATGTGGTTGGATTTTCTGTGTCCTTTTTCTCTGCACGCAGTGACTGCCACACTGCTGGATGGAATGCATCAAAAACAATTCCATCCATATTATGAGAGTTCACTGCTCTGTCCAGAGTAGTTGTTTGAAGAATTTCATCCATCTTTGCCCCTCCTACTATTTTAGCCAGCAACGCTTTAACGTCCCCCACAGCCAAAAGTTTGCCCATAGTTTCTTCCTCAAATATTCTTATCCATTTGCCGGCACCCTCATTCATATCGGGGAGACGAGTGACCAACCCTTCGAGGTCCTGTGAGGCCCAGGGAATATACTGTCCCTGCGCACCCTTGATTAAAATTGGGAGTTGTGCAGCCAGTGGTCTGAGTTTCCCCTTTTCTCTGCCATGTTCCCATTTTCCGCTATCAAATAACTCCCTTCCTTCATTCACATCCTCTGTACTGTCAAACAACTTACTTCTCGCTCTTTCTAAACTATTTACCTCTTGTATCTTTTTTCCTGATTCTTTAATTTTCTCCTCTATTTCTTCTAACATTTCCTCAAAGTTTGTTCTATCTTGGTTTGTTTTCATCTTTTCTAAAGCTATGCGTGCCTGTCTATAACAATCCATTTGTAAATATCCTTCACTTTCTTTTCTCTCTTGCCTCTTTGTTTTCACCGCTGGTTCCTTTTTTTTTCTTTCCAACTCTCAGCTTTACTGGTCCTTCTATTTGCATTTCTCCAGTTGAATTTCTACTGTTCCCTTGAGGATTTGGACCTCTCCCTCTATGGGCAAATAGGGGGGTGGCTCAGAAAACAACTTTTCTCCCTTTCTTTTTGTCTCTTTCTCAGCCTCCCTCAGTTTCTTCCTGGCTTGTTTTATATTTTTTTATTTGTCCTCCCCTTCCTTTTTGAACAGGGCTATCACTTCTTTCTCTTTTTCCCTTTTTGCTGCTCTTTTTTCTCGTTTCTTACTCATACTCTTAGTTTTATGGTTTTTTATCAGAGTTTCCATTTCTTCACACAAAGTTACCTCAAATGTCCCCTCCTTGTGGCCATTTTGTCTCCAAATTTTTTGTTCTCTTCTGCCATTTGTTTGATATCTTGTTTATTAACTCTTTACACAGTGGATATTTTAATCCTAATATTTCCACTGGAGTGGCTGCCATATTTTTTCATATATTATTACAATTCAATTTTAATTTAACTATTTACTTTAATTATTTATACTATTTTCTCCTAATTTTAGTCTTTATTCTGTCTGATGCATTTACCCTTTTTTTGTATTTATTGATAGTCTCATCTTTGTTACAATCACTCAATATGTAAACATTTCTAATATTAATTTTTTATTTATCTTCTCTTTATTATTTTGTCCTCACTTTTAATTATTTTCTAATATACTTATTTAACTTAGTGCCTTGATCTCACTTCTACTGCACTGATCATAGAAAATGTTCTCCTTCTCTTCCACACAGACACCAAACATGCAAAATCTATACAAGATCTTGATTCAATCTTTATTGATATTATTTTCCTAAACACATTCACACTGCTCGTCCCTTTATCTAGACAGGGCTCATCATTCATTCATTTTTCCTTTATTTATAGGAATACTGCATTCATATCGTTTCCCTTTATTTATACAGGGCTAATCATTTATTCACCCCTCTCGGGTACGTCACGAGCTGCGTCCTTCCACGCCAAGCCACATTTAAGTGATGGATCAAGAGGGTGCGCAGCTCTTAACCACCCAATACGGAATTTATTTATTTTTTCATACATTCACCATCACTCATACAGACATTCACACGGACACAGACACAGTTTCAGTCTCATACAACAAAACACTACACTCTTCCTCGAGTGACCTGCAGAGCTCTCGCTCTTTTACTGACAATTTCCCTCAATTCAGTAAAAAATCAGCGCCCAGCAGGGATTTTTGCCGACCCGTGCAGCCCTTTGAGCCTCCTTACACCTTTTTCTTTCTCAAAGCGGTATCCGTAGGACTCGCGCGCTTTACTTTACTACATCTGCTTCATTGTTGCTGTCCTTTTAGGTCAGTCTACAACAAATACAGACCATTACACGTAATGTATTTCTGCCTACACCATCCAGTCTCAATTTAGGTTACCTATCAAGGCCTTCCCAACATTAAACCAAATCTGTGCATGCAGTTATTTCTTCTGGCATCAAAAACCCCTTTTTTTTAAATTTTATTTTAGTTATTTATTATTTATTTTAATTCTGGAAGAGCAGATTTTAAGTGTCCTTACCACTAAGGGCAGACCGGCAAACAACACACACTAATTATATAAGCAAAATTGCTTACCGTTTGGTGGCCACCGTTGTTGTGTGTTGCTCGCCAAAAGCCAGCCCAAAGTGGTCGTCCACTCTGCTGCTCCTTTCCGTCCCTTCGTGGTCTGCCATCATTGAATGCCTGTCTGCCATCAACACGGCTACTGCAGTGGGGTTGAAAACTAAAATCTGCAAATTCTCATTTGTGTATTTGTTGACTCTTTTCAAGGATCTCCTATCTATAGTGGCAGGCTTGCATAAATACCTCCAAAAAGAGACCATTGACCTTCCCCAAGCATTGGCATACAAAGATGCTGTGTGTGACTCCCTAAAACAAAACCGCAGTGATTCCACTGCTGCAGATATGTATGCCAGAGCAAAGGCATTGTGTGAAGTTAATCACATTATAATTGAGGAGAAACTTTCTGGGCAGAGACAGAAGACAAAAAGAATGGATGATTTTGTTGTTGAATCAGCTTGCGGTGCCCATAGGGGAATCAGCACAGATGCCGAACAACTCAAAACAAAGTTACTATATCCATGTCTGGATAGAATGGTAACTGAATTGGAGAACCGTTTTTCTGCTGTAAATGCAACATTGCTTAAAGGCATTCAAGCATGTAGTCCGACATCTGAAAACTTCCTGTCTGATCCACATTTGGCAGACCTTGCACACCACTACAACATTGATCTAATGACAGAGAAAGTCATGGTAGCAAGGCACTTTTTGACACGTAAAAAGCAAGCTGGTGCTGCTCCACAGGACATGATTTCGGTGTATAACCTGTTGGATTATGATATGTTTCCATCACTGAAATCTGTCATCCAGTTTGCCCTCACTGTACCTGTTAGCAGCTGTACGTGCGAGAGGTCTTTCAGTGCTCTTCGTCGTCTCCACACCTGGCTTAGGAGAACAATGGGTCCGTGCAGGCTCCATCAACTGGCAGTTATGGCAATCGAGAAAGATGTCGTTGAGCAATTGGACCATGATAAAATTATCAATAGATTTGCTACTCTCAAGGAAAGAAGGCACAGGTTGATGGTCCCCATGAAAAACCAGCAACTGGGCTACAAAAGGAAAAACTTTGTCCCTGCTTCTCACAGATCTTTATTTTTTTAACTTGAAAGTGAATCACAGCACCCAGCCACCCACATAGTTTAATCCATTGTCCAGCCTCATAGCTGTGTTGTTTATATTGCAAATATTGATAGTCAATGTAAGTTTAAAGTTATATGATGTTTTCTGGTTACATTATTCTGTTTGTACTTGAAAATAGAAAGCGGTTTGTACTAGAAATACAAACAGTAAAATTGTGTTTATGCAGTAAACAGGTGTATGTGTGTGTGTGTGTGTGTGTGTGTGTGATCAATTCAATTCAGTTCAAGTTTATTTGTATAGCGCTTTTCACGATACAAATCATTGCAAAGCAGCTTTACAAAAAATGAAGTTTCTACAATATATTTAGTAGTAGCTTGTCAGTGGTGACTATGTCAAATTGATGTACATATGGCAGAAATGTACAGTAAAATTCAGTTAATGACGTAATCAAACAGACGATGAACACTATTAACAGCAATGATTATATGTTACAATCAAACTTATAGCCAAATGTGGTAGTTCTGTATGTTGTTTCAGGGTTGGCATCATGTGAGGTCCTCTGGGGGGTTTCTCCTGAAGTCCACGGTCATCTCCACAGTTTTGAGCGTGTTGAGCTCCAGGTTGTTGAGACTGCACCAGACAGCCAGCTCTTTAACCTCCTGTCTGTAAGCAGACTCGTCACCATCCTGAATGAGGCTGATGAGTGTGGTGTCGTCTGCAAACTTCAAAAGCTTGACAGAGGGGTCTTTAGATGTGCAGTCATTGGTGTACAGGGAGAAGAGCAGTGGGGAGAGGACGCAACCCTGAGGAGCTCCAGTGCTGATTATACGGGTGCTGGATGTGTATTTTCCCAGCCTCACTAGCTGCTGCCTGTCTGTCAGGAAGCTGTTGATCCACTGACAGACGGAGATGGGCACGGAGAGCTGAGATAGTTTGGGCAGGAGGAGGTTTGGGATGATAGTGTCAAAGGCCGAGCTGAAGTCCACGAACAGGATCCTCACATAAGTCCCTGGTCTGTCTAGATAATATAATATAAATGTTAGTGAAAAGAATAAAAATAAAAAAAACTTTTAGATATCATTCTG
>NW_015662174.1:38183-41932 GCF_001515625.1 Sinocyclocheilus rhinocerous | reverse complement strand
CGATGAGTGTGGTGTCGTCTGCAAACTTCAGGAGCTTGACAGAGGGGTCTTTAGATGTGCAGTCATTGGTGTACAGGGAGAAGAGCAGTGGGGAGAGAACGCAGCCCTGAGGAGCTCCAGTGCTGACCGTACGGGTGCTGGATGTGAGTTTTCCCAGCCTCACTAGCTGCTGGCTATCTGTTAGGAAGCTGGTGATCCACTGACAGATGGGGGTGGGCACGGAGAGCTGAGTTAGTTTGGGCAGGAGGAGGTTTGGGATGATAGTGTTAAAAGCCGAGCTGAAGTCCACAAACAGGATCCTCACATAAGTCCCTGGTCTGTCTAGATGTTGCAGGATGTAATGCAGTCCCATGTTGACTGTATCATCCACAGACCTGTTTGCTCTGGAGGCAAACTGCAGGGGGTCCAGTAAGGGTCCAGTGATGTCCTTCAGATAAGCCAAAACCAGTCTTTCAAATGATTTCATGGCCACAGACGTTAGAGTCACAGGTCTGTAGTCATTAAGTCCAGTAATTTTGGGTTTATTTGGGCCGGGGATGATGGTGGAGTGTTTGAAGCATGAGGGGACTTCTTACAGCTCCAGTGATCTGTTGAAGATCTGTGTGAAGATGGGGGCCAGCTGGTCAGCACAGGATTTCAGACAGGCTGGTGTCACACCGTCTGGGCCTGGTGCCTTTCTTCTCTTGTTCTTTCTGAAGACCTGACGCACATCATATTCACTGATCTAAATCTGGAGTGCTGGAGGTGGGGAGAGGGGGGTTGCAGGAGGTGTGAATGGTGTTTTTTCAAACCTGCAATAAAACCCATTCAGATCGTCTACCAGTTGTTGATTCTCCACAGTGCTGGGGGATGGTGTCTTGTAGTTGGTGATCTCTTTCAGACCTTTCCATACTGAAGCAGGATCACTGGAAAAGAATTGGTTCTTTAGCTTTTCAGTATAATTCCTCTTTGCCACTCTGATCTCCTTTTCCAGTGTGTATTTGGCCTGTTTATACAAGAATCTGTCCACATTTCTAAAAATGGGGATAATTAAAGCCGGTAAATGCAAAAATTGAGGCCATCACGTCATTCAAACTACAGCGGTTCTTGGGAATGGCGGGGTATTACCGCAGCTTCTGTAAAAAAAATTCTTCTGTGGTTGCCCCACTCACTGACCTGCCGAGTCCGAAAACTGCATTTAAGTGGTCACCAGAATGCCAGCATGCTTTTGAGTCTCTTAAAGCCCTCCTGATGCACGCACCTGTCTTTGCTGCCCCAGTGTACAACCGTGCTTTTAAACTAGCTATTGATGCTGGTGATGCGGGAGCAAGTGCTGTTTTGTTGCAGGATGGACCTGATGGCGTTGAGCACCCTGTGTGCTATTTTTCTAAAGTTTCAAAAACATCAAAACTCGTACTCAACGATTGAAAAAGAGGCTCTCGCTCTAATTTTGGCCCTTAATAATTTTGAGGTTAATATTGGCTCCTCCTCGCATCCGGTTACTGTTTATACAGACCACAATCCTCTCATTTTTATTAATTAAATGCGTAATTCCAATCATCGCCTAATGAGATGGGCTTTGCTTGTCCAAGCTTTTAATCTAGAAATCAAACATGTAGCCGGCAAAAATAATGTCCTGGCAGATGCGTTGTCGCGTGTTGTTACATGGTGATTGGTGGCTTTCTTTTTCAGCTCACCATTCACCATCTGGGGGTGGGGGTGTTACGCGCGCCTTGCTTACGCCCCAGCCCAGAGTCCCCAAATAAATATTAGTGCTCATATTGTCTTATCTTTTTTTTGTCTTCTCTAGTTTCTTATTGGTTGAGCTGGGGAGACGAGGCTATAAAGTGGAAGGAGTCGGACCCTCTCGCTCTCTCTCTGCCAGCCACAGTTTTCTCCACAGCCACATCGCAGTGTTGCCAGACGTACTATAATTATCGTATTTGTACGATATCCCCTTTGTTTGCCAAAAAATACAATTTGTTTAATTTTCATTAATTAAAAGATAAATTAATGTGTTATGCCTTCATTCGATAACCATAAAAATGTAAATACACAACGCAGAATTTCTAAAGAAAAAAAAACATTTCATACGCTATAAATAAAAGTAGTTTTTATGAATTCAAATAATTAGACATTAAAACGTGATAGTATGTCCTTTTAGCAGTGGAGACATTAGCAGAGAATGAAGAAAGGAGTGATTGATATACATTAATGTCAGTAGGATTTTGTGATTTGCGCCATACTCTTTCTGCAGCTCTGAGCTTAGAACAATGTTCACGGAGAACATCAGACAGCCAAGGGGCAGAAGAGGTTTTATCATTTCCATTTGCTTAACAGTAGCGTTGACGATTAATGTTCTTAATATAGGTAATATACAGCAAAATAATAATCCTCCTATTAATATGGCAACTCCAAAAAACTTTCCCAGTTTAGCAAACCATGCTCCCCATGCTCCAAATTTCAGATCAATCCAATCCCAAATTCGTTCGTCCCTTCCGGCATTTGCTGTAATTTCAGGTCTTCATTTTTGTCATAACTTCACTAAAAGCTCCCCCAGGGGCAGTATTATTTGGTATAAAAGTACAACATTGATCTCCAAACATAACACAAACTCCTCCCTTGTCTGCCAAGAGCCAATTAAGAGCCTGTCTGATTTGCCATGTCATTCTACTTGTTGCGTGCACTTGGTCTCCTAATAAGGATAACGCATCATCAGTATAATTAATGAATCTTTGTTGATTATAATAAATGTAATTAATCCACTCTGTATTTTTGTTTGGTGTGATCCAAACAAATATTGACTCAAAACCTGCTTTTATTTCATCTCTTGCCTTGAATTTATTGGGAATTCCTCTCGGTTGTCCAATTGAGTCTAAATATACATTGGGGTCTGGCTCATAACCTCTTCTAATTCTGTTGTCTTCCTTGTTTGTGTTTTGTTCTGTTCCCCATTGTGCTATGTTAATTTCTTGAAGTAATCGTACTCTTACGCATGTACCTTTCCATCCAACTGGTAAAGAAGGCAATAATATCTCACCTCCACAGATCCAAAAGAAATCTGCTATTATTATTGATTGGTCTTCATAAATTTCTATAGAAGGTAAAGCAATAGTTTGATTTTCACATTTTTCAGGTGCTATTTTACTTCCTTTATTTGTTCCGAGTGCTAAAAGTTCTGGAGCTCTAGAAGGAAGTCCTGATTTCCAAGAATTTTTCTTATCTATATACCAAATAATAGCACATTTCCCTTTAAATTTGCCCACATCTTGTGTTCCTTTTGGTTTATGGAATTCATCACCTTGAATATCATAATCTGTATTTCTACGATATTTGATTATCATTGGTTCTGTTGAGTTGATATCATTATCACTGTTGTTCAAAGGTTGAAAAGTTAATTGAAGGGAAGTCAGGTTGCTTTCTATTGCTTGAGTTTGCATTATTAGGTGCATTAGGCATAGGATGGTCTTCAGATATGTTATCAGACTTATTCTCTTTCCTCTCCTGTTCGTCTGACAGGAGGAAGGGAGCTCCTTGTGGATCTTTTTTTGTGCTTTCGTCAGTTTGCACTTCATCATGTTTCTCTGGTTTCTCCTCTTTACTTTTTCCTGCATTGTCTGCTTGTCTTTTTTCTTTTCTTTCCGTCTTTTCCGTGGGAACTCTGGTACAGTGGTTTAGATGATACCAGGTTGTGCTTCCCTCCACTTGGACTGCTGTTGGAGTAGCTCTTACTTTGTAGGGTCCCTCTCTCCTGGGCTCATTCCATTTTC
>NW_015662174.1:28153-36575 GCF_001515625.1 Sinocyclocheilus rhinocerous | reverse complement strand
CAGGTTGTGCTTCCCTCCACTTGGACTGCTGTTGGAGTAGCTCTCACCACTTTGTAGGGTCCCTCTCTCCTGGGCTCATTCCATTTTCACCGGAATACCCTCAGATAGACTTGGTCACCCGGAACAACTGGACATGCAGTCTCTGTTTCCTCTCTTGGCTCTTTTCTTTTTTCCTGTAAATAGATAGCTCTATGTATGGCAGTTAATTTCTTCGTATATGAGCGAAGTTCCATTTATAATTGCTCTAGAGGCAGTCCTTTGTAGGGACCTCTACAATATTGCACAGGCATAGGTCGACCTGTAAGCATTTCATGCGGTGTTAAGTGCGTGTTCCTGTTAGTTTGCATGCGATAGCTCATTAGTGCAAGAGGTAATGCATCAATCCAATTAAGTTTAGTACTTTCACATATTTTGTTAATTTTGGCCTTGATAGTTCCATTAAGCCTTTCGACGCACCCTTGTGCCTGATGATGGTAAATGCACCCTAGTCTCTGTTTTATTCTTAATTGTTGCAATACTTGTTTTACAGTTTTTTGTATGAATGCCGACCCATTATCTGAACTTATTTCTGATGGTATTCCAAATCTAGGAATTACTTCTCTTGTTAGAAATTTAATTACTGTTCCTGCTCCCAGATCTGCTGATGGTACTGCCTCCACCCACCTGCTAAATCTGTCTATGATCACAAGCATGTATCTCTTTCCTTGTACTCGCTTTATCATATCCACATAGTCCATTACCAAATGCTTAAAGGGCCCTTCTGGTACTGGTATATGGCCTATTGGTGTCGCTATCCCTTTCCTCACATTGTATTTCGCACAAACTTCACATGTGGACAAAAATTCATCCACCATTGCATATAAATAAGGAGACCAATATCCTTGCTTTTTAATTTTCCTTATCACTTCCCCCCTTGCGCAATGGTCAAAACCATGAGCATCTGCAATAAGAATATTTAAAAGTGACGTAGGTGCCACCATGTTTCCTTCATGTGTACGCCAGATCTCTTGTGAGTCTTTTTTAGCTCCCCTTTGGTGCCACATTGATTGTTCATAAGGGCCTGCTTGTTGTTGAATTCGAATTATATCCTCTAATTGAGGTTGAGGTTCGATAAGTATTACAGGTGCTAATACTGCTATTTGACACCCTGAAGCTTTTTTAGCTTCTATGTCAGCTGCATTGTTTCCCTTAATGACATAATCTTTTCCCTTCTGACATTTGATACATTTGATTATTGCTAGCCTTTTTGGAAGCATCATAGTAGAGATTAATTGCCCTATTTGTTGGATGGGATGGATGGGAGTCCCATCACTTTTTTTAAAACCTCTTTGTTTCCACACGGCTCCGAATAGATGACATACACCATGAGCATATGCTGAATCTGTGAAAATGTTGGCAGTTTGTCCTTTCGCTAACTGACATGCAGCTGTAAGAGCTTTTAATTCTGCTAATTGAGCAGAGCAAGGCTGCACACAATGTTGTGATACTACAGGTACAAATTCTTCTTTGTCTTTCTTCACTACTGAATATCCTGTATGATTTCCTTCATGGTCTCTAAAGCTAGAACCATCTACAAAATAAGTGACTTCTGCTTCAGGGATGGGTGTTGATTCAAGATCTGGTCGTAATCTAGTAAATGCCAATGACTCATTCACACAATCATGGGGTTTTCCTTCAAAAGCCAAAGGAATTAATTCAGCTGGATTAACTGTCTGGCATCGTTTAATGGTAACATCTGGATATGTGAGTAGCGAGGAATAGGCCAGAATTCGAGCTTGAGTCAGGACAAATTTCCCTTGTTCTATTAATTCCACAATTTTGTGATGAGTATATATAGTTACTGGGTACCCCATAGTTATTGTGGATGCTTTTTCATAAGCATAATATACTGCTGCTAGGCCTTGTTGGTAACATGGTGGGTATCCCTGGGCTACATTATATAACTTTGTGCTGTAATAAGCTATAGGCAGTTTTTTCCTCCCACTGCAAGTCTCTTGCATCAGTACAGCTGATGCATAATCCTCAGTTCTATGTGCCACATACAGATGAAACATTTTATCATATTCTGCCGTTCCCAGGGCAGGGGCCTGTTGTAGTTCCTTTTTTATTGTTTCAAATGCTAGTAATGCATCTGTGTTCCATTTTAATGGATTGCTTAAATGTTGTAATCCTGCTTGTTTCATCATTTCTCTCAACGGCCCTGTCTTTACTGCATAGTCTTCTACCCAGTCGGCACTAAAGCCAGTCATTCCTAGGAAAGTCATCATTTGTCCTACTGTCTGAGGCAATGGTGTTTTACTTATGCCTTCTAATTGAGCTGGAGCTATAGCTCGTGTGCCAAATGCAATCAATCTTCCCAAGTATTCAACTTGAGGCTGGCAATACTGTATTTTATTTTTGGACACTTTGTGTCCTCCTTGCGCTAATTTTGTCAATACCTTAATTGAGTCTCTGTGACATTGTTCTAGTGAGGAAGAACAGATAATTAAATCATCCATATATTGTAATAGTGTACCGTCTATTATAAGATCTTCTAAATCAGCCTTAAGAATTCTATTAAATAAGTGTGGCGAGTGTTTACATCCCTGTGGGATTCTGGTGTATGTATACTGTTTAGCTGCATATGTAAAGGCAAACAAATCTCTTGATCAGCTTTCGTTGTTAAAATTGGAAGCTGACTCTCCCCTGTAGGATTCACTGGGCACCCCTAATAGCCTGGATTGGGACCTCCCCAAGGGTTTACTGGGCCCCGTAATGGACCTCGGTTAGGCTGTTGCCAGCTCTCCCCCCTTCCACCCGGAGGGTACTGTTGCCATGGATAGGTGGGACAGTAACTTTTATTATGTCCGGGCTGTCCACAAGCCCAGTACACACCTGGAGGACCAGTATAAGGTTTGCCTCTTCCTCTCTGGCCTCTCTGTATTGGTTTTTTTTTCCATCCCATTGGTCCTGGCTGTTGAGTATAAACATTTATTATGGGTACAGGGATCGGGTGTGCGTTTGGAGGGACTGCTGTAAGTGGGCTTGACTGAATAGTTGTTTGCGGAGCACTTACTGGAGACATCATTGTCATTTGTTCTGCTTCTTCTTTCTTTATTGAAGCTTGAATCTTTTTCTTATTTTTGTTTATCAGATCTTCAAGCTGTAATTGAGTTAGTTTTCGCTGTAGCTCTTTTTCTTGGCTCTTGAGCTTTTGCTCATTTTTTCTATATTGTTCCACGGCATGAGACACATGGTCACAAAACTCTTTGTGCGTTTTAGAGTTTAAACCGACCACATCCTCCAGCCTGCTCTTTACGGCTGGCGGTATAGCATCAATCACAGCATGTCTAAACAATGTTGCCATTAATGGGTCTCCTTCTGGATTCCCTTCTCAAGTCTGATCGGGTACTCCGCACGCAGTGCCTGCCACACTGCTGGATGGAAAGCATCAAAAACAATTCCATCCATATTATGAGAGTTCACTGCTCTGTCCAGAGTAGTTGTTTAAAGAATTTCATCCATCTTTGCCCCTCCTACAATTTTAGCTAGCAAAGCTTTAATGTCCCCCACAGCCAAAAGTTTGCCCATAGTTTCTTCCTCAAATACCCTTATCCATTTTCCAGCCCCCTCATGAATATCTGGGAGGCGAGTGACCAGCCCCTCGAGGTCCTGTGAGGCCCAGGGAACTTACTGTCCCTGCGCACCCTTGATTAAAATTGGGAATTGTGCAGCCAGTGGTCTGAGTGTCCCTTTTTCTCTGCCCTGTTCCCATTTTCCGTTATCAAATAACTCCTCTCTTACATTCACATCCTCACTACTGTCGAACAACTTACTTCTCCCTCTTTCCAATTTATTTACCTCTTGTATCTTTTTTCCTGATTCTTTAATTTTCTCTTCTATTTCTTCTAACACTTCCTCAAATCTTGTTCTATCTTGGTTTGTTCTCATATTTTCTAATGCTATGCGTGCCTGTCTATAACAATCCATCTGTAAATATCATTCACTTTCTTTTCTCTGTTGCCTCTGTTTTTACAGCTGGTTCCTTTTTTTCTTCCAACTCTACTAGCCCTTCCATTTGCATTTCTGCAGTTACTTCTACTGTTCCCTTGAGGATTGGGAACTCTCCCTCTGTGGGCAAATAGGGGAGTGGCTCAGAAAATAACCTTTCCTTTTTCGTCGTCTTTTTGTCTGCCTCCTTCAGTATTTTTCTGGCCTGTTTTATACTTTTTAATGTGTCCTCTCCTTCCTTTTTAAACATGGCTATCACTTCTTACTCTTTTTCTCTTTTTGCTTCTCTTTTCTTATTGATGTTTTTAGTTTTATAGTTTTTTATCAGAGTTTCCATTTCGTCACACAACGCTACATAAAATGTCCCTTCTTTCGGCCATTGTGTCATCATATTTTTTGTTCTCTTCTGCCATTTGTTTGAGATCTTGTTTATTAGCTCTTTACACAGTGGATATTTTAATCCTAATATTTCCACCGGAGTGGCTGCCATACTTTTTCCTATAATATTACAATCCAATTTTAATTTAACTATTTTAATCAATTTCTCCTAATTTTAGTCTGTGACATGCATCTTTGAATTTATTTTTTTTATTCTGTCTGATGCATTTACTCTTTTTGTATGAATTGATAGTCTCAACTCTATTTTACAATCACTCAATATGTAATAATTTCAAAAAATAATTCTTTATTTATCTTTACTTCTTTTTATTATTTAGTCTGCACTTATAATCATTTTTAATATACTTAGTTAACTTACTGCCTTGATCTCACTTCTACTGCAATGATCTCTGAAAAATTTCTCCTTCTCTTTCACACAGACATCAACTATGCAAAAGCCTATAAAAGATCTTTATTTTTACTGATACTATTTTCCTAAACACATTCACACTTTCTAGTCCCTTCACACAGGGCTCATTTTTTCATTCTTTGTCCCTTTATCTAGAGGGCTCATCACTCATTCATCCCTCTCGGGTGTGGCAAGAGCTGCGTCCATCCACGCCAAGCCACATTTAAGTGATGGTCCAAGAGGGTGCGCAGCTCTTACCCACCCAATATGGAATTTATTTATTTTCTCATACATTCACCATCACTCACACAGACATGCACACGGACACAGACACAGTCTCAGACTCGTACAACAAAACACTAAACTCTTCCTCGAGTGACCTGCAGTGCTCTCGCTCTTTCACTGATAATCTCCCTCAACTCAGTAAAAAATCAGCGCCCTGCAGGGATTTCTGCCTACCCATGCAGCCCTTTTTAGGTCACCTATCAAGGCCTTCCTAACAGTAAACCAAATATGTGCATGCAGTTATTTCTTCTTTCCTCTTTTTTTTTTTTTTTCTCTAAATTTGGAAGAGCAGATTTTAAGCGTCCTTACCACCAAGGGCAGACCGGCAAACAACACAAACTAGTTACAGTTGCATCTCAATAAATTAGAATGACGTGGAAAAGTTCATTTATTTCAGTAATTCAACTCAAATTGTGAAACTCATGTAATAAATAAATTCAATGCACACAGACTGAAGCAGTATCAAGTTGTTCTGAGGTTTTGGAAATGCTAGGGAATTGGGATAAATCAGGAAGATTACTTACAAAGCAGTCTTTTGTGGTAGAAGTGATGGTTCTACCATACTTGTAACAAGGAGTAGAATTTACAGTTTTAACTATATGGAGTTTACACAAGACTAGATGATGATCTTTGCTGCAGAATTTCAATACCGTTAAAGGGGTCATAGGATGCCCATTTTCCACAAGTTGATATGATTCTTTAGGGTCTTAATGAGAAGTCTGCAACATAGTTTGGTTAAAATTTCTCAATGGTAGTATAAAAAAAACTTTTTATACCCTGTCAAAAACTGCTCTTTTCAGATCAAGCCGTTTTTGTACCATTTTCCTTTAAATGTTAATGAGCTCTGCTGACCGAGCTGCTCTCAGAGAGACTGTTTACTTTAGTCGCATTCATTGTGAAACTTGCTAATTAGCACATTATTAGGAAAGGCGATTTGCAAAGATTCATTACAGTTGTGGTTTTTTGATGAGAGGCTTAATAACAGCCAGTTTGAAGGTTTTTGGGACATATCCTAATGACAATGATGAATTAATAATAGTCAGAAGAGGATCTATGACTTCTGGAAGCACCTCTTTTAGGAGCTTAGATGGAATAGGGTCTAACATACATGTTGTTGGTTTAGATGATTTAACAAGTTTATACAATTCTTCCTCTCCTATAGTAGAGAATGAGTGGAATTGTTCCTCAGGCGATCTATAGCAAGCTATCTGATGTGATACTATAGCTGACGTCTGCATGGTTACAATTTTATCTCTAATAGTATCGATCTTAGAAGTAAAGTAGTTCATAAAGTCATTACTGCTGTGCTGTTGGGAAATGTCAACACCTGTTGATGCTTTATTTTTCGTTAGTTTAGCCACTGTATTGAATAAATACTTGGGGTTATGTTTGTTTTCTTCTAAAAGAGAAGAAAAGTAATCAGATCTAGCAGTTTTTAATGCTTTTCTGTAGGATAGGTTACTTTCCCGCCAAGCAATACGAAATACCTCTAGTTTTGTTTTCCTCCAGCTGCGCTCCATTTTCCGGGCTGCTCTCTTTAGGGTGCGAGTGTGCTCATTATACCACGGTGTCAGACTGTTTTCCTTAATCTTCCTTAAGCGTAAAGGAGCAACTGTATTTAAAATGCTAGAAAAGAGAGAGTCCATAGTTTCTGTTACATCATCAAGTTGTTCTGAGGTTTTGGAAATGCTAGGGAATTGGGATAAATCAGGAAGATTACTTACAAAGCAGTCTTTTGTGGTAGAAGTGATGGTTCTACCATACTTGTAACAAGGATTAGAATTTACAGTTTTAGCTATATGAAGTTTGCACAAGACTAGATAATGATCTGAGATATCATTGCTTGGCTGCATAATTTCAACACCATCAACATCAATTCCATGTGACAGTATTAAATCTAGAGTATGATTTCGACAATGAGTAGGTCCTGAGACATGTTGTCTAACCCCAATAGAGTTCAGAATGTCTATGAATGCTGATCCCAATGCATCTTTTTCATTATCAACATGGATATTAAAATCACCAACAATTAAAACTTTATCTGCAGCCAGCACTAACTCGGATATAAAATCAGCAAATTCTTTAATAAAGTCTGTATGGTGCCCTGGTGGCCTGTATACAGTAGCCAGTACAAACGACACAGGGGATTTATCATTAACACTTGTTTCTCTGGACAATGTTATATGAAGTACCATTACTTCAAACGAGTTATACTTGAAGCTCGCCTTCTGAGAAATACTGAAAATATTGTTATAAATTGTAACAACACCTCCCCCTTGACTTTTTGGACGTGGCTCATGTTTATAACAGTAATCTTGGGGGGTAGACTCATTTAAAATAATGTAATCATCTGGTTTTAGCCAGGTTTCTGTCAAACAGAGCACATCTAGGTTATGATCAGTGATCATATCATTTATAAAAAGTGCTTTCGTAGAAAGGGACCTGATATTCAATAAGCCAAGCTTTATCATTTGTTTATCTGTATTATATAAATTATTTATTTGTTGAACATCAATTAAATTGTTACTCTTAAATTGATTTGGACGTTTTTTGTATTTTCTAGTTCGGGGAACAAAGTAAAAAAAAAAGTACAACATACATCATTTTGCTACAGCAAGTGATATAAAAGCTTCGGTCTGTGAACGCTTCAACCGCAGTTTGAAATCGTGCAAGTGGAGATTGTTACGATTGCCAGCTGGAGTGCCCACAAGCTCCACTAGAAGGGCACTCCATGCTGTACCTTTGCCATTCACCCCGGACTCCATTTCCCATAATCCTTTGCCCGGACTCAGCACTCATTGCAATCACCTGTATCTCATCACCTCATCAGTCTCACACTATATAAGATGCACTCACACTATATAAGATGCACTCACACTATATAAGATGCACTCACACAGACACTTAGCTCTGAAATAAGAAAGGCACAAGTAAACAAGGAAATGTTAGCAGGAATAGTTTTCGATGTTGAAAAAGCATACAACGTGATGTGGAAAAAGGGACTTTTAATAAAATGCGAAAGAATGGAAATAAAAGGAAGAATGTATAATTGGATCAATAATTTCTTGTTAAAAAGAACTATACAAGTTAGAGTGGGTTCTGCATTTTCTCAGATATATCCAGTAGAGAATGGAACACCTCAAGGAAGTGTTAGCAGTCCTGTTCTGTTTAATCTAATGATTGATGATATATTTACACAGATAGACATGGGGATAGGAAGGTCCTTGTATGCAGATGACGGTGCGCTGTGGAAAAGAGGGCGCAATGTGGGGCATGTGGAGAAGTGTATGCAGAATGCTGTTAAAAAAGTAGAGAATTGGGCTAATGAATGGGGTTTCTGTTTCTCTGTAGCAAAAACTC
>NW_015662174.1:22912-25700 GCF_001515625.1 Sinocyclocheilus rhinocerous | reverse complement strand
GAAGGGCACTCCATGCTGTACCTTTGCCATTCACCCCGGACTCCATTTCCCATAATCCTTTGCCCGGACTCAGCACTCATTGCAATCACCTGTATCTCATCACCTCATCAGTCTCACACTATATAAGATGCACTCACACTATATAAGATGCACTCACACAGACACTTAGCTCTGAAATAAGAAAGGCACAAGTAAACAAGGAAATGTTAGCAGGAATAGTTTTCGATGTTGAAAAAGCATACAACGTGATGTGGAAAAAGGGACTTTTAATAAAATGCGAAAGAATGGAAATAAAAGGAAGAATGTATAATTGGATCAATAATTTCTTGTTAAAAAGAACTATACAAGTTAGAGTGGGTTCTGCATTTTCTCAGATATATCCAGTAGAGAATGGAACACCTCAAAGAAGTGTTAGCAGTCCTATTCGGTTTAATCTAATGATTAATGACATTTTTATATAGATAGACATGGGGATAGGAAGGTGCTTGTATGCAGATGATGGCACGCTGTGGAAAAGGGAGCGCAATGTGGGGCATGTGGAGAAGTGTATGCAGAATGCTGTTAAAAAAAGTATAAAATTGGGCTAATAAATGGGGTTTCTGTTTTTCTGTAGCAAAAACTCAGGTGATCTGTTTTACCAAAAGGAAAATCAATCCAATTATGAATATTAAACTGTATGGACAACAATTGGAGCAGGTGTCAGTAATTAGATTTCTGGGAATGTGGATGGATTCAAAACTGAATTTTAGAATTCATATTCAGGAAATAGTAGACAAAGATGTCTGATGAGGTTTTTGACAGGAGTTGAATGGGGGGCATGTCGTCAGTCTTTTAAAAGTCTATATACTGTGCACCGATAAGAGCAATTATTGATTATGGCAGTATGGTGTACAGTTCTGCATCTAAAACACAACTTTTAAAGATCGAGGCAATTCAATCACAAGCACATGCGAATATGTTGTGGAGCAATAAGATCATATCCAATAGCAGCAGTACAAGTAGAGATGGATGAAATGCCTCAAGAAATTGGAAGGCTCAAGTTAAAGATGAAATACTGGATTAATATAAAAGGACACTTAGATAGTCATCCAGTTAAGAAAGTTCTGAAGGATTGCTGGGAATATGAGTATAAAAAACTATCAAGCTTTGGATGGACTGCTAATGAGGAGGCACAGAATATGGGAATTAGTGACATCAGTATTGCCCCTTCTGTGGCAACTTCAGCAATTCCTCCTTGGCTTTTCCCTATGCCTGTAGTTGACATTCAGTTATATGAAGAAAAGCATAAGGAAAGAAATGTTAACAAATATAGCAGTGCAGCAATACATTGAACAAATTTATTATAGCATATTGCAAATATACATGGCTGGCTCTAAAGAGCCTGAATCTGGAATAACAGCAGCAGCAGTCTACATACCCCAATTCAAAGTATCAAAAAGAATTTCAGATCATATATCTGTTTTTACTACAGAGACAATAGCAATATTCCTAGCTCTTCAGTGGATAGAAGTACAGCCAATAAGATCAGTAATTTGTACAGACTCCCTTTCAGTTTTAAATAGCTTGCTAAGTGGAATTTCAACAGCAAGACAAGATATGATTTTTGATGTGATGCAGAATCTATTTAGTGTAAGGTCCACGCACTTTGCCCAAGGAAGTTATCCAGTGGTGGCTGAAGGTTTCTTACGTGTTCAGTCTTTTCAGCGCACAAAGTTATTAAATTTTAAGTTCAATTCTAATCCGACTCCATTTTATTATCTAATCTGACCAAGGTTATTATAGTTTTGCATTTTTAAAATTCGTTTTATTTTAATATCGTTTTCAAATTTGCAATTAAATTTAGTTTCGTTTTTATTAGATTCATTAAAGGGGTCATATGATGCTTTTTTAAAGATCATTATTTTGTGTATTTGGTGTAACAGAATATGTTGACATGCTTTAATGTTCAAAAAACACATTATTTTTCAAATACTGTACATTATTGTAGGTCCTCTATGCCCCGCCTCTCTCAAACGCTTCGTTTTCTACAAAGTCCCTCCTTCCGACAAGAGCAGTCTGCTCTGATTGGCCAGCTGACCCAGCGCATTTGGGTGCATTATGCAAATATTTCCACATAGTGGGGTAGATATGTGGGGGCGTGTTAGAATGAGCCGTTTTAGGGGGGCGTGACAGAGTCTTAACTTTGAAAAAGAATATCTCTTTGGTTTTGAGACTTTAGTCTTTGCAACTTCAGGGATCTTATCTATGCACAATCAGCTTGTAACACTACAAAGAGAAAGGAAAACTTGAAATCGCATCATATGACCCCTTTAATAATTTTGTTAGTTTTGGTTTAGTTTTTATTTTGTGAACATTTCTGTTTAGTTTCTATATATTTTAGTTTTAGTAATTAAAGTTTATTAGATTTAACAGATCACTTCCAGAGCGCAGGCCAAAGAAACACTTTTAACCTTATTATGCAAATTTAACTAATTATAATTATACTAATTTAAACTTAGTGATGCACACGTCTAGTGTGACACAAAATTAAAGCATGCTGAGATTGATTAGATGGTAAAAGTATACAAATACACACCAAAATGAAGCAGTCATGCCTTTAAATCTACAGAAGTTGTGCTTACATTATATGTAAAACGCAGTAGACTGAATGATAAATATGTGTTGTGATATTTAATTTGAAAATAAATGTAGCTAATTTCTTTATATTGTAGCCTATGTCTTTCATCTTACTTAACCATAATCATGATACCGTAACTGTCGTGTCTTGCTCACTTTCCCGCGAACAAAC
>NW_015662174.1:22653-22874 GCF_001515625.1 Sinocyclocheilus rhinocerous | reverse complement strand
TAACCCAAAGGTTGTGGGTTCGAGTCTCGTACCGACAGGGATTGTAGGTTGGGGGAGTGAATGTAAAGCGCTCTCTTTCACCTTCAATACCATGACTGAGGTGCCCTTGAGCAAGGCACCGAACCCCCAACTGCTCCCCGGGTGCCGCAGCATAAATGGCTGCCCACTGCTCTGGGTGTGTGTTCACTGCTGTGTTCTGAACTTCTGTGAACTGAAGTTCA
>NW_015662174.1:17213-20284 GCF_001515625.1 Sinocyclocheilus rhinocerous | reverse complement strand
TTTTCATTTATATATATATATTACTGTTTCTGTTGTCAGACAACAGAATAAATATGAAATAGTGACTCCCTTTAAGACCTTTAAGACTACATAACCAGCTCTCCCTTCCAAGACGTTAATCTGTACAAAAATCTGCTAGCCATCGTCGCCATCGTCTGATGAAATGAAACGCACATAAGAAAAGACAAGACAAAGACAATTCCTGTGCTGTGATTTCGGCTATATTTGCATGTAAAATTAGAGAAGCAACATAATATCTATTTTAACTGAAGGCGCTGCTCCTCTCAGCCGCTCGCTGAACAGAGCAGACGCAGAGAGAGAGGTGTGTGCGCGCAGACCTCGCGCCGTTGCGTCAGTACCAGCGATCACAGAGACTCGCTAAGGTTTGTCCAAGAAGTCGCTAGATTTGTTGCTAGTCGCTTTTTTGGAAAAAAAAAGTCTCCAAGGGATCTGAGAAGTCACTAAATCTAGCGACAAAGTCGCTAAATTGGCAACACTGGTTGTGGTTTCTTAATAAGAGGCTTAATTACCGCAAGCTTGAATGGTTTTGGGACATGACCTAAAGACAACGACGAGTTAATAATATTGAGAAGCGGTTCTTCTGCTACAGGTAACAACTCTTTCAGTAATTTAGTGGGTACAGGATCTAATAAACATGCTGTTGGTTTAGATGCAGTGATAAGTTTATTTAGCTCTTCCTGTCCTATAGTTGTAAAGCACTGCAGTTTATCTTTTGGTGCGATGAATGATAATTCTACACTTCTACACAAATCTACATTTGTTATTGTATTTCTATCAGTGAAGAAATTCATAAAGTCATTACTATTAAACTAAATATTTAGATCGGGTGGCGTCTGGTTATTAGATAAATAACAATTTATTATAAATAAAAACCTAAACTCAAATTGAGTTCAGCTGGACACACTTTCCTGTTTATCACAACAAATGGCCAAGCAAAGCGCACAACACTGACAAGGTATGCGATACAGTACGAGACCAAACGCGATTTCAGCACGTCTCCACAGTAAACAAAACAAGCGTTTCCTAGCAACGACAACTGCGCTAAACACTGAGACAAGAAATAAATACACTTACGAGCTGCTTTTAACTTCTGCTGATTGGCTGCTTCTCTCAAAGAGTATTTCTTTACACTGTGTTTTGCTGCCGCTTGAACACACTTTCCTGTTTATCACAACAAATGGCCAAGCAAAGCGCACTACACTGACAAGGTACGCGATACAGTATGAGACCAAGCGCAATTTAGCAAGTTAAATACAAGTTAAATGAGATGGGGGAGAGGGGGCAGCATATATATATATATATATATATATATATATATAATTGGTACTAAGGGGCCCAAAGTGTGCCAAGAAAATATCCTCCTACACCATTACACCACCACCACCAGCCTGAACCGTTGAGACAAGGCAGGATGGATCCATGCTTTCATGTTCTTTACGCCAAATTTTGACCCTACCATCTGAATGTTGCAGCAGAAATCGAGACTCATCAGACCAGGCAACGTTTTTCCAATCTTCTATGGTCCAATTTTGGTGAGCCTGTGTGAATTGTAGTCTCCGTTTCCTGTTCTTAGCTGATAGGAGCGGCACCCGGTGTAGTCTTCTGCTGCTGTAGCCCATCTGCTTCAGGGTTCGACGTGTTGTGCGTTCAGAGATGGACGTTGTGCGTTCTAGAGACTCCAGAGAATAACACTGCAGGGGTTTGATCGAGATTGAACGAAAAAACGTAGGACTAGTTTGCAAAAGCAGGTTTTTAACACATTTGTGAATATTTAATGAAACATTTGATTGACATTATTAGTCCCAGAGGTGTCCCTAGAATGAGGAGTTCTATCATGCGATACGAAGATCTTGTGTTTTTGTGAATATATGAACATTATCTAGAATTTGAGGTCATTTTTCTATACAAATATTGTATTTTTGAGGCCTTTTCAACTGTGATAGCGCCAACTATGCTCCGATCTCCATGAAACTTTGCATGCTTGTTAAGTGTCTTCTGTCACATGTTTTCACCAAGTTTCGTAAAGTGTTGAGTTTTCATTTAGGTTTTATAGGCTTTTGGGTATGTGTGGCTACACCCCTTTTATAAATGACCCTGTTATAGCTAATCAAAAGACAAAATTCAAATTTTTTTGATAATTATTGATCTACAGAGTCCAGAGAATTGCGCTGCAGTGGTTTGATTGAGATTGAGCGAAAAACCTAGGACTAGTTTGCAAAAGTAGGTTTTTTAAATAATCTTGAATATTTAATGACCAGTTTGATTGACAGCATTGGTCCCTGAGGCAAAGTTGTTAAAAATGAGGAGATCTATTATATGATGTGAAGATCTCGTGTTTTTGAGAATATATGTACATGTTCTACAATTTGAGGTCATTTTCTATACGAATATTGTATTTTTGAGGCCTTTTCAACTGATAGGTTTTATAGGTTTTGGGGTATATTTGACCACGCCCTTTTCTAAATAACCCCGTTAAAGGTAACCAAAGAACAAAATTCTACATTTTTTTTTGATAAGTATTGACCTAGAGAGTCCAGAGAATATTACTGCAGTGGTTTGATCGAGATTGAGTGAAAAACCTAGGACTAGTTCGCAAAAGTAGGTTTTTAACATATTTGTGAATATTTAATGAACGATTTGATTGACAGCAATGTTTCTTGAGGCAAAGTTGCTCGTTATGAAGAGATCTATCAAATGATATGAATATTGTGTGGATGAGTGAAACCACGTGATTACTGAGCCATAAAACTCGTTTGCACCAACTAGTGGCCGATTTCTTTCAAAATTCTTACAGACCTTTAGGGCCATGAGTCGAACATGCCCAATCAGTTTTGTTCCGATTGACCTCCGTTAACCTTGTTTAATAGGTGCTCAAATTTCATTGGCCGATGGCGGCCATGTTTTTTGAGATACGTGAATGTCCTCATAGAAACTTGTGCCACTTCAGACAAAGACACTGGCTGCGTCCGAAACCGCCTACTCAATGAGTAGGTACTTAATTTCATTAAGTACTTACTTAACGAGCGCTAAAAGAGTAGGTACTCTACAGC
>NW_015662174.1:15372-15589 GCF_001515625.1 Sinocyclocheilus rhinocerous | reverse complement strand
GATTTCTGTATTAGAAGTAACAGACTTTATATTTTTTATATTTTTGTTTCAGGTTTTCCATTTTTTCCCCCACAAATGCCACCATCACCTTTCCTTGCTCAACCACCTCCACCACAAAAGCTCTGCAGCAAATGCACAGGAATCAAGAATCAGAAAAATGCTGTGATAACTCTGTTTGAAATTACAATAATTAAAATAAACTACAACTTAAGATTTA
>NW_015662174.1:3536-15298 GCF_001515625.1 Sinocyclocheilus rhinocerous | reverse complement strand
ATTCACTGTTGTCAGCACTGTTTGCAATATATTTAGTTACTTTATGGAAATGTATTTACATTACTTACATTCATCTATTGCAAACAGTGCTGACAACAGTGAATAACACGCATATACATCACTCAGATGTCTACTTCATATCTATCTATACCATTTAGCATCTTTACACTTTCAACAATTTGCTCTAAAGTAGTTCAACAAATGCGAATTTAAAATAAGGAACCGTGTTTTTGGTTTGTAATACGTACATTTGTAAACACCCTCATCCAAATGTTCAGTCATGTTCGATTATGACCCATCCTCTTCTTTATGATGTATCCTCTCGCGTGGCCTCCTGGGATAGAAAAGTATCCATAGACGAGCACTCAAGAAGCTGGGCAGAAGCAGTAGGACATCCGGGAACTTCTCGACTACTCTTTTATGAATACTGAGGTTTCGGACATACTTATTCGCTCGCCTACTGCTTTTCGCCTACTATATAGTAGAGAAGTAGGCGGTTTCGGACGCACTTTAAGTAGACGCGTGTCCGAATCTCACGAGAATTAGTACGTCCCCAGGTAATTCTCGACTACTCTTTTATGAATACTAAGGATTCGGACATACTTATTCGCTCGCCTACTGCTTTTCGCCTACTATATAGTAGAGAAGTAGGCGGTTTCGGACGCAGCCACTGCATACCAGTTTTCAAGTCGATCGGACCAACGGTTGCGAAGTTATATTCGTTTTTATGTTTTTTTCCATCTTATAGCGCCACCAAGTGGCAGAGCTGCGCAATTTTTTTTATTTGACCAAAGATTGAGCTTATACACATGTGTACCGAGTTTGGTGAATATATCTCATTCCATTCAAGAGTTATAGCTATTTTACTAAAATTGGCCTCGCCTCTTTCGAACGTTTTGGCGCCCCTTTGCGACCATGAGTTGAAAGTTCAACCTTTTTTTGATAATTATTGATAAGCACTGTCCAGAGAATATTTCTGCACTGGTTTGGTTCCGATCGGGTGAAAAACCTAGGACTAGTTTTCAAAAGTAGCTTTTTAAAATAATCTTGAATATTTAATTAACAGTTTTATTAACAACATTGGTCCCGGAGGCAAAGTTGTTCAGCATGAGGAGATCTATTTTATGATATGAAAATGTAGTGTATGTGTGAATATATTAACTTTTTTTGTACAATTAAATTGTTATAATTGAAATATTGAGTTTTTGGATACTTTTTTTACTGTTATAGCGCCACCTATAGTCCGATATTCATGAAACTTTGCGTGCTCGTTAAGAGTCATCGGACACATGTTTTCACCGAGTTTCGTAAAGTTTTGAGTTTTTGTTTTATAGGCATTTCGGTATATTTTGGCCACGCCCCTTCTCTAAATGACACCACTAAAAGTAACTGAAAGATAAAATTCAACATTTTTTTGATGATTATTGATCTAGAGAGTCCAGAGAATTGCGCTGCAGTGGTGGTGGGTTGGACTTTGCGTTTGTTTTGTTCTGGGTGGGGCTTAGGTTTTTTGGGTGGGTGGGTGGGAGGAACTGTTGTGGGAGTGTCTGCCGGAGGGGCCCGAGCACGGCGGAAGTGGTCCGGTGTCTCTATCAGGTTCCGTTTGGACAGGAGGCCCCGTTGAGTTCTGGCACAATTGGCGCGAGTGAGGCATCACATATGGTTCTAATGTTTCATTTATTTGTAATATGATAAGTACTTTATTTCAGAAATGACATTGTGTTTATGTCTTCATTCTTGTTTGACTGTAATTTTCATTCAACCATTTTGACTTGCTGATTGTCCACATCAGATCTTTTCTCAGAATATTTTCATGGTATGAGAAAAAGTTTTATAGAAAAAAAAAAAACGTGGGAGGAACTGTTGTGGGAGTGTCTGCCGGAGGGGCCCGATAATTTTTTTTTTTTGAAACATGCGTCAAGGTGAGTAGATTAGAGTCTTGTTTTTTTTTTAACTGCTACGCAATATTGTTTACATTTCGAACCTTGCCTTTTCATGTGTATATGATTTTAACATAGGGTAGGTTCATACGTGATGTGACATCTACATCTTGTGGTCACACAAAGGTACTGCACTTTCAAGAATCCTTTTTTATATGTAGTATTTTTGTAGTATCTAAAAAACAGAATATAAAATATATATAATATAAATCTAACACTGTGTTGCACATGTTCACCACCTTTTTTTTGTGTGAAAACAAAACGAAAAAAAAAAATAAAAAACATTATTTACAGTCACACTAAAGAAAGGAAATAAGACTTCCCACCTGTGATTGATTTATTTCTGTCCTGTTGCTCTTACACCGTGGTGCGAGTGAGGGTACCACATGTGGTTCCAATGGTTCATTTATTTGCAATATGATAACTTGCACAAGAGAGCCGCATGTTTAGAAAGCCATGTAAAATTAATGTACTGACAAAGGTTAAGTACAAGTTAAGTTGCAATAAAAGTCAACCCTTACCATATGGAGTCGGCAATGAGACAGGAACAGGTGGCATTATTTTGGATAACACCCTCTAGGAACTGCAAATATGAAAGGCAGACATTAGTGATGCACCGACAAAGGTAAGTATACGTTAAGTTGCAATAAAAGTCAACCCTTACCATAGGGCATTTGTAAAAAAGGAAATTCGGCTTGTTCTTTGTCTTTTGCTTCTGAATGCCCGGAATGTTCTCGATGGCCTCCCAAGCTCCTGGCACCTTTGTTAGGTACTTTTTGTACTCCTGCGCATGGCTCAAGTGGGGGTTTTCCATTGCAAAATTAATTTCTTCCGGCGACCAATATGTATTAAGGTTAGTGGGTACCGTTTTTGTCTCCACCCAGTTAACGATTTGGTCAGCTTCTTCCTCCTGGACTTCTGGGTCTGACCTTTGCGGAGAGGGTGCCCTTTTTGGAGCCTCCTGTGTCGCTGGTTTAGGCGGAGGTTTAGGCTGCTGTCGGGGCATCTTGTGTGGTACCGTTTCATGAAGTCTTTTAACAGAAGGTGAGTGCATCAGTATTAAAGGAGATAGAATCTTCATTCTTTGCAGCTCGTTCTGGCTTAGGGGCATCTCACTCACGAAAGCACCAAGCTGTGCAAAGGACACATAATCTCCATTCTGGATGAGCCCAAGACAGCTGATGAAGGTTAATGTCTGAAGACGTTGTTCTCTTTCCAGTGTCTTAGGCAGGCGCTGGAGGACCACGCTCATCCGTGGCATTCCGCTCTCCCTGTATCTCTGGAAGTTTGATGAATAGCACAGGGACCGCCGCTCAATCTCCACGCACACATCGCCGATAACGGCAGCGGCGTCAGCTGCAGGAGACGGTGCCTCGCCGTCATTGAGCAGTTGAATGTAGTCCTTTTTGTTCCACTTGGGTTTTGGATGGCGTTTCTCATCCCAGTATGTTATGCACGGGAAGTATTTGTACTGCCGCATACCCTCCAACAAACACTGGGAGACATCATGCCCCACGGATTGTGCCAATTCAACTGCCCTCCCGAAAGTCAAAGGATGGTTGAAAGCTTTCCTTTCTGACAGTTCTTTGCAAAACTGCTGCTTGGTCCTCGATCCAACTAGTTTTGCCATGAATGGAGGAGTCTGGTCTTTGAGCGCTTGCATATTTATTCTGTCATTCCTTTCATGAAGGTCTGCCAAGAGCACTTTAAGAAGGTCCTCACCCACCACTGCCGGGGACGCCTGCAAAGTGTCAGTCAGAGGAAATAGCCTCTCAATCCTCTGTATTTGAATGGGATCACTGATCCATAGTTTAAGTGGCGGCGGAGACTCGCCGACGCTTGCGCTTCCCACAGGTGACAGGCCCAGGAAGCCTCTTTGCTTTGTCAGGCTGTTGGGATCACCTGAGTTTGTCCCCAGGCTGACGGAGTACGGTGCAGACTGAGGACATAGGACCTTTCTGTAGAATAGCTCCTCGAGTGCCATTTCGCACTGTAGAGAGGTCCCACTTTGGGTGAACCCACCTTTTCCCCGATTTTTGCTGAAAAGTGACTGAAGGGTGTCAGTCAGGTGGCTCGCAACCGGCCTCACCACGTGCCGAAGGCCCAGCTGGTGTTCGTTGTCCCGAAATGGGATGAGCAAGGGGGTCTCCTCAAGGAGGTGTTGCATTGCTGCTGTGCAGAAGAACTCATTCGCTCTGAGTGTGAATGGAAATTTATCTTCTAGCAGTAAAACTGCCTCTATCCGTGCGTGGGTCCGGCAGGAGGTCTTTCTTGCCAAGTCATCCATATGAGTGATGTATGAATTGGCTCTCTGGAGCAGCATCCTCTCATGTTGCTTGTTGTGCAGACCGCACGTTACAATGACCCTGGTGACTGGGTGCCTGATCAATGGCATGTGCACATGCGGGGTGTTTGCATAAATTTGTACAAACGTCAGCTCGGAGTAGGGTTGTTCCCCCTGGAAAACCCGCACGAGCTCCCTGTCTAGTGTCATTGGATGCTGATCCAAATTGGACTGATAATTTGCTGCTTCTGGCATTGCATAGGAAGTGTAAATGGTGCCTCTGTGGCCCACCACCTCCTGAAGCCCATAGCGGGACCATAGGAGGTCTACCCTGGGATCCTTGGAAGTTAGGGTGCAAGCGGCATGGCATGTTATTGCCTTAATGCCATCCTTTTTGACCAGCGAGACAAGGTCAAGGCCCTTCTCGTCTTTTTGGCCAAATTTGCTCAGGAAGAGTGGTGTCTCGGTCCACCTGCTCTATGGCATGCATCAGTGTTTCCATAATGAAGGCCTGGTCTTGTCCCAAAACGTTGATTCAGCCAAGCTGGTTGATATTGGTTTTAAAGACTGTGGGGCGTTTCATGTCTTCAGGCGATAATGTTTTGAGGTTCAATGCGAACACATCAAGAATCTGGTTAATCACTTGGGCAGCGTTCGCTCTCGCTGCCACCTCAGTGTTAAACGCCGGATGTGGGTGTGTAATGTCTGCGGTGATAACACAGATGATGAGCAAGAAGCCACCATCAGCAAAGGCCAAGGTGTGGCCGAAGGTTTTCCGGTAGGCTGAAATCCCAACAGCGGAACACTTTTTCAGTGGCAGGTGTTTCTTTAGTGAATGCCAGTGATTTTGTAGATTTACCCCAACGACCTTGCCCACCATCAGGTAATGTATACTACAAGTAAGTGTATTGAGGTTCTTCAACTCGATGATAATGCCATCAATGTCATAGATGTATTTGATGACAGACTTTGCATCTTTTACTGTAGTGGGGAAAAGGGGGACACGGACATCTTCGTCTCGAAGAAAATTTTCTATGCCACCGTGGCGGTAGAAAGCATCCAAAAGATTTTTTGTGTTTTCTTCTGCTGCCTCGTGGAAGGCATCCCCATAGAGTATGTTTAACTCCTGTTCTGTGTGTTGTCTCATAGGATGGGCCTCTGCCATGATGCAGTCAGGATCCAGCAGTACCTCTAAGTACTGAGAAACATATTGAATCATGTCATGTTCCCGTCAGTTCAGCGTTATTGTATATGTTTTGTTTATAGTTTTGAAGTTTTTTTTATCGTTAAAAACTTTTCAGTGTCTCTTACTTTGTTTTAAGTTTGAGTGTTGGAAAAACAATGATATTAAGGATGGTTTTTACGGTAATCCAGAAAAATATTACAGAATGTCATTCCGGCTAACAATGACACAGGCAATTAATTTAACCCATATTTGTGTGTTAGATTACACAATTCTGTTTTTTGTCCAGTTAAGGATAAAAACAAGTCTTATTTACTTTATTGGAAAACATTTTTAAACATTTTCCAGATTTTATTTTGATTTAGTTCTGAATTTTGAGTTATCAGCAGCCAAAAATGAGCCCATGTCTATATAAAATTCCAAATTGATTTTATTAATTGTGATTAAAATGTATTTTTTTCGAGCACTAATTGTTTGTTGAGCTCCAATTATGGATATCAGGACATTTGTATATGCCAACAATGGTAGAAATGTAATTCATTTCAAAATTCATTACCGTTACCCAGGAAATTACATTTTCATGGGGAAAAAGATCTGATTCACCAAAAAAATGGTTAATTACATTCTTTAAATGAGTACATGTCATTGACTATCAATGAGGATTAGCATCAATTTATTCTTCTGCTTGTTTCAGGGTTTGAGGATTACCGACGCCACCCTGTGGGAATTGTAGGTTACTGTACTTTTTTCCCCCCAAATGGAATCAGCACCTAGGAGCTGTCCTGTGACAGCGCAACAGGTGTAACATGCCTCTGCATGTCCCCCCAAAACCCACCACCAACCCCCTTCCCAGCACCAAACTCTTTCATTTTAAACAAAAAGATCATTCTTTTTTTTTTGTTGTTGTTCATTTATTGGTTTCATTTATTTTTATTTGTTCGTAAACAACATAACTAAACTCCAGTGGTGGACGAAGTACACAAATCAAGTACTTGAGTAAAAGTACAGATACGTATAATAAAGTATTACAGTTCACTGGAGACTCGCACTAAACGGTTCATTTGAATCAGTGAGTTGTCGACTCGAGAACAGCTGCAATCGGATCATTCCAATTCGTGAATGAATCGTTTGGTGCGATTTGCGAACCGATTTAAAAGAATCAGTTTGTTCATGAATCAGACACCGCTACTGCGTGTGATATATTATAAGGAGTAACGATATGTTTTATGAAATGTAGTGAAGTAAAAGTAAAAGTTACTAAAAAATAAAACTATTCAAATATCTGTACTTTACTGGAGTAATGTACTTAAGTACAGTAACGAAGTAAAGCTACTCCGTTACTGTCCACCACTGCCAAACTCATCATACCAGCCCCAAACTCTTTCAGTTTTAATGTACATCCGTCTGTAGTTTGATTATTTTCTTTAATATTTTTACATTAGCTACGTCTACAGAAGGCACGTGGAAGAGTAGCATTTACTTTGACGGCCATTTAAAAGTTTTTATGCAACATAGCAGTATGAAAAACTGTCATAAAAGTTGCTAAACTGTATTTACATTGGTTTTCAATGCTGATGTGGAGTGGATGGTGGGCTCCTGGTGGCTATTTTTTGGGGAATTGCCAGAGCCCGATCGTGAGGCTCCTGAATCCTCTGAAGTGAGGATTAGCATTAATTTAATCTTCTGCGTGTTTCAGGGTTAGAGGAGTAACGACGCCACCTTGTGGGAATTGTAAGTTACTGCATGTTTTTCCCTCGAATAGAATCGGCACGTGGGAGCTGTCCTGTGACAGTGCAACATGTGTAACATGTGTCTGCATATCCCCCCAAAACCCAACACCAGACGGAGGTACTTTTTCCACACTTTAATATTTTCATAAATACAAGGGACAACGAGGACAAATTAAATTTTAAATATTTTATTCAATATTTAAAACAATGTATAACAATGAAACAAAAACACACAAAAAAAAACAACAAAAGGTTCTCCTCCCATGAAGAAATGCTCTTCATTCTCTGCAGAACCAACTGTGAGAGATAAAGAGAGTGTAACCATAAACACATACAAAGAAATGCAATTAAGAGAGCAATATAGTTCAATGAATACATACTTTGACCGTTTTTGATGTGTCCAGGGTTTCTCTCATGGGCAGCAGTCCTTCTCACTGTGAGAGATAAAGAGACAGTGTCATATCATATGCACATCGAAACAAATGCGAGTAAGTGAAGAATAAAATGAATTTAACATGTTACCTCGTGCAGTTCCACTGAAAGAATAAAAAGTATGTTGGTGCTCCATTTGCACTTTTTAAAAAAATAAAAAATAAGAAGAAAAAATCACGTCGGTGCTTTAGGCCAAAGATGCTCGGCATGTGAGGTCCTAAAAGATGTAGGTCTGGGTCAGTCACACAACTGACCTTTTAACCCAGCCTACTCGTCCAGCCAGGCCAGGTCCAGGCCCTCTCCGCGAAAAGAGGTCCTCTTTACCCCGTAGTCGTACTTCAGTTGTGTGTCAACCGTGATGTCTTTCAGTGCCTTGAATAGGATGACATGCTTATCCTGTCTGTCGACACTTATGATGCAATGAAAGGGCTTGATGTTGGCCATCTTTGAGGAATGGTTGATTCTTCTTCCCACTGTGTCTGCTTCCGGGTGACATTCACAGGGGAAGGTCTGAGCGTCGACACAGCTCTCTTTTCCCATCCTTAAAGAAAAACTGGTACCCGGGCTCGGCATGAATGCCCTCCATCATGGCCCTTCCCTCTGCAGCTGTAATTATTTTGCCATGGTAGTCGCACACAACGTCTCCTTTTGAAAAGGGCCGTGTTGCAACCACTCATATAAACAAAAGAGAACATTACACTCTGAATTACTGAATCAACGTTGCAAAAAAAAAAAAAAGAAATTACATTTTAGGCTTTTTTTTTTTTTTTTTTTTTTAGACATTAAGGAAACTTTATGGAAATGAGGAAATTTTTAGGAATTAATTTTAGTGGGGTTAATGGCTGCTAAAGTGTCTTTTTTATGGCCTTACAAGTCAAATCAAAGGTTTTCTCACCTAGACCTTGCTCCGGACCGAAGTCTTTGATGGCCAGGCCCGTCCAGGACTGCTCAGACACACAACGGATTAAAAGTGGGTCTGTTTTGACGGTTAGCTTGGGACCTGGTTTCCACAGTTCTATGACCTCTTCAGGCTTGGGTAAGTTGACCTTCCAGCCCTCCTGCTCGATCAGCCTTGCCACCTTTGACGCGGAAGGTTTTCTCAACGTGAAGTGCGCTAAAAGACAGAATTAAATAACTTTAATCCTTTAATAATTACAATAAATTTAGTCTATGCCGTATTGAGTGATTTGGAGACTTACACAGCAGATATTTAATTCTCTTGTCATACTGTGAGGACCGCCACTTGTCATAAAACACGTGGTCTGTGGGAAATCCAGAATCCACGTGTTGTTTTTTGGTCGGTGGCGGGCCGTCTAGCAGGACCGGGAAGTTTTTGACAAACTCAGAAAATTTCTTAGAAGTTTGTTGACCCGTGCTGGTTTCAGGTTCGCTCTGTGCCGTCAGGGGAGTGTGCACTTCCAAAGAAGTGCTGTTTAAGAGAGGAAGGAACACAAGGTTTATAGTATGACAAAAATGAGCACAACTTGCTAATCTGATGTACAAACTGTTTGTGGTGTGTTTTGTCCTTTTTTTTCCTTTTTTTTTTTTTAGATGAACAGACATACCTGGCCAACCCGGCCAAGGAGTCCAGCAGCATAGCCGCTTCGACCACATCTTGAGGCCGCACCATGGCAGGGTTCAGGTAGCGCCTTACAGCCTCCTGTTGGTGCTCTGGTAGCTTTTGAGTAGCCATCCTAACAACAGCCCTCCGCACATCATGGCTTGTGTAAGGGGACAGTTTGTACCTGTTCATTGCGATTTGACTGCGAATAACTGTATCACGTGGTGTTTAGGTACATACATTTCAAGGAAACGGGCCATGTCTCGTGTGACGCTCTTTATAACTATTATAGTGTTATTTTTTGCCCAACTTCTCTTAAATTTTGCATGCTTGTTTATGCATCATTTTACACCATTTTGAGAGACATTGTGGGCTTTCTTTTAGGATTTTAGGCCTTTGGGTACACAATCTAAAGAACATATTATAAAATGTTGTTGTCCAAATGCAAATGTTCAACATTTTTTTGATAATTATTGACCTAGAGAGTCTAGAGAATAGTACTGCACTGATTTGATTGATTTCGAGTTAAAAACCGAGGACTAGTTCACAAAAGTAGGATTTTAAAATAATCTCAAATATTTAATGAACAGTTTGATTGACAGCATTGGTCCCAGAGGCAAAGTTGTTCAGAATGAGGAGATCTAGCATATGATATGAAGATCTAGTGTTTGTGTAAATATATGAGAATTTTTTTAGCAATTTGAGGCCATTTACCATTGAAATCTTGTGTTTTTGAAGCCTTTTTAACGGTTATTGTGCCACCTATCGTCCAATCTCCACGAAACTTTGCATGCTTGTTAAGAGTAATCTGACACATGTTTTCAACACGTTTCGTAAAGTTTTGAGTTTTTGTTTAGGTTTTATAGGCTTTGAGGTATATTTGACCACGCCCCTTTTATAATGACCCCGTTATAGGTAACCGAAGGACAAAATTAAAATTTTTTGGGATAATTATTGTTCTAGAGAGTCCAGATAATATTACTGCAGTGGTTTGATCGAGATTGAGAAAAAAACCTAGGAGTAGTTCGCTACTATTAGATGGATAGCCTAAATGTCCTAATTCAGATGGGCTACCTGTTTTTTTTAGTTTTTTTTTTATGGTATATCAAAAAGTGTATATTTTTTAAAATGTGATTGTTGGCACATTTTACCAGTTTTTACCATAATGATTGACAGCATTAGTCCCAGAGGCAAAGTTGTTCAGAATGTGGAAATCTATCATATGATATGAAGATCTAGAGTTTGTGTGAATATATGAACATGTTCTACAATTTGAGGTCATTTACTACAGAAATATTGTGTTTTTGAGACCGTTTAAACTGTTATAGCGCCACCTATGGTCCAATCTCTATGAAACGTTGCATGTTTGTTAACCCTTTAGGCGCCAGGGTTTTTTTTTGGAAAAATGCTGGATTTTGACATCAAGATTTCAAAAGCTTGTGGCAATGTCCTAATTCAGATGGGCTACCTGTTTTTTTTAGTTTTTTTTTTATGGTATATCAAAAAGTGTATATTTTTTAAATGTGATTGTTGGTACATTTTACCAGTTTTTACCATACTTTCAAAACAAAAATTTAAATAGGAAAAATATGCAATATGAAAATAATTGAAGACAAAATGTGTTTTACGGAGAAAAAACAAGATTTTTAAAAAGCCTTTTTCCAAAAGGTACATCTGGAAAAAGGGGGGGTCGTCTTATATTCGGGCCAATACACTGAGGCACAAAAAAGAACCCATGGCCATGTCACTGAATGTGGGCAGATGGCCACTGAGAATGACGTTGACCATGTTTATGGCGTGAAGACAGTATCACCGTTAGACCACATGCACAGTGTTCTCTTGGGAGTGACAAAGCAATTCTTGAACTTGTGACTCAATAGCAAGTACCATGACAGCCCTTGGTACATTGGTACATCACATAAGCATGTTGATCAAAGGCTGCTTATATATGAACATGTTCTACAATTTGAGGTCATTTACTACAGAAATATTGTGTTTTTGAGACCGTTTAAACTGTTATAGCGCCACCTATGGTCCAATCTCTATGAAACGTTGCATGTTTGTTAACCCTTTAGGCGCCAGGGTTTTTTTTTGGAAAAATGCTGGATTTTGACATCAAGATTTCAAAAGCTTGTGGCTTGAAAGGGCTTAAAGATAGAGATCTACTGTAAATTAGAAAAATGTTGGGCATGACCGAAAGTTTATGTGGGGTGTAAATATACTCATCTAATTTGCATATTATGACGTCATCAGGGGGCCTCCCTCTTGAATGCCATAATATTCAGGAAATAAATAGATATTGAATTGATGTTTGAACTTATTTGCCGCACAAAGGTGGAAGGCTGCAGAATGCCGAAGCTGGCTATTGTTCTTCAGTGGACCTGTTCTGTACAAGATTTTTCCAACAACATTTTTTAAACATTGGCTACTTCTGGTCACTGAGCCTGAACGTCATATATTTGAGGCCCGTGCAGGGCTCTAGCCTGAACATCTTCAACTTTCGGTTTGCCCCGCCACTCACTTGATGCCGAAAGTCCAGCAGTCTCATACCTTCACTGCTGCGACTACTCTTGTTTATATGCGTTCCTTCGCTGGCATTTTCCACATTTCGTTTTTCTCCCTTAATAACAAA
>NW_015662174.1:0-3452 GCF_001515625.1 Sinocyclocheilus rhinocerous | reverse complement strand
CGTCATTTCCAAAAGGCAAATATTCCCCTTCAGAGTCAGAATCGGAGAATAACATTTGCAACACCATCCTCACGGTACAACTTTTTATTAGCCATTTGGTGATCTCCCTTAATAACAAATGTGTCCATTCTGATGCTCAATTTTACCGAACTAATGGCTGCTGATGACTATTTGAACTGAATTCTGCCAAAGTGCGCGCTTGTAAGTGTTCGTTAAATGCATAACATTAATTAGGCCTACGTGAGTACAGGTCTGCTCATGTCTGAAAATAATATATTAAAAATATATATATTTTACATAACAAAAACATTCTAGCTTATATTTGTTTAGTACATTTTTTAATTAATGTAAAAACTCAAATTAATTGTAAAACTGTGAAAGTTATTTTTTTTATTGTGTTCAGCATGGTGGGCCGCATTTGAATTCGTGGGTTGAGAACCACTGCTTTAAGCAGTGTATTAGTAGTTAGTCAGTGTTCTACCCTTAAGAAAAGCCTGTAAGAATAGGGCGCAATCTACTATGTTAATATGAAAGAATTTTCCGTATTGGTTTTTTACCTGCATTTTAAATTACATTGTGTTTTCGGGTTACAGGGTTACAGTGGATAATGGATAATGTCCTGGAAAATTACTATCTTTTCCATTTTTCTTACAGTGTACTAACTGATCAACAATTGCAGGAACAAGCTAGAAGCTACTAACAAAATGTATCATAAATGAACAATTACTCAATTATTAAATTGAACAACTGCAAATAGCAGCTAACTTAATTCACGTGATGTCTGTTCTGCTAGGCATCTTTGGTTTCCTCTTTATGTGTAATTTGATAATATGAGTCACTTATCAAAAGTTGCTAAAAGTTGCCAAATAAATTTAAAAAATTGCTACATTTGTTGCTAGGTGCTTTTGGAAGAAAAAGTTGCTAGGGTAGTCTGAAAAGTTGCTAAATTTAGCAACAAAATTGCTAAGTTGGCAACACTGGCAAGTGCCACAAGTCACCAAGCTGTGTACCATTTTGATGAAGTAAAAATTTTAAAACGTTCTAAAACACAAAAATAACTAAACAGTCCCAGAGGGTTAAAGACATTTTATGGCTTTACCATATTGTTACTTGAAAGTACTGTCACATGTTAAAATAGAACTTCATATTACTAGGTTTTTGGATCCAGAATCGAGTTGCCCTCTTCCAAAGACAAGTCAATGGTGAACAAACAGCACTCCTCATTACAATTGGGATGATGTTACCCATCAGAATGACTCCCTTGCAGACAGTGAGGAAGACGAGGAATTGTATGATTCTGTTGATGAAATGGACCATGGTGAAGATGAGTGGAGTGACACTCAGGGAGAAGTAGACTCTGCTATGGATGACACTGCTGACACAAATGCTGATTCGAATTCACAATTTGAAAAATTTGGGGCACCTCTTTACACAGGATCAGAGATAACAATTGCACAGGCTGTACTTCTAATTTTGTCCTTTTCACCGAGGCACAGTTTAACAGCGACCTTTTAAAGTTCTTAAATGTCTTTCTCCCGAGTAGCAACATATTGCAACAGTCTCTCCACCTCTTCTGAAAACTATTCCATGATCCATCTGAGTCTCTAAATGTTCACCTTTTCTGCAAGATTTGCCGGTCATATCTTTCCAAGAACAACATGCATTGTCCAGAGTGACAAAAGAGTATTGCAGAAAGCAATTGTATATAAGTCTCTCTGTTGAGGACCAGCTACGAGACATTCTACAAAAAGAAGAGTGTGCATTTCAGTCAGAAGAAAATGGAACAAATGATGTGAGAAAGGGTGAAATGTATCAAACTCTCCCTAATTTCACAGCTAATGACATATCACTACTATGGAACTGTGATGGCATTCCAATGTTTAAGTCTTCACCTTTCTCATTGTGGCCCATCAGATGTGTAATCAATGAACTCCACCCGAATGTTCGTTTCAAAAACATGATACTCGCAGGTGTCTGGTTTGGGCGTGGTAAACCTGACATGTCCACCTATCTTAAACAATTTGTGGATGACATTCTAAAAGTCAATTCACAAGGTCTGGAATGGAAGCACCCACATATGAAAACAACTGTGGTGTCTAAAATTTTCCCTATCATATGCTCATGTGACACAGTAGCCCGATGTGTGCTTCAAGGTATACCTCAGTTCAATGGTGCATATGAATGTAGCCATAGCTTAAATGAAGGAAAAACAGTGCCAAAGGGAAGAGGATATGCCAGAGTCTATCCGCCCACTGAGGCACAAAAAAGAACCCATGGCCATGTCACTGAATGTGGGCAGATGGCCATTGAGAATGATGTTGACCATGTTTATGGCGTGAAGACAGTATCACCATTAGTCCTCCTGAATTCCTCCACTGGTTTTGACATAGTGCATGTAGTCAGTTGGAAAGCTGTCCACAGTGTTCTCTTGGGAGTGACAAAGCAATTCTTGGACTTGTGGTTCAATAGCAAGTACCATGACAGCCCTTGGTACATTGGTACATCACATAAGCATGTTGCTCAAAGGCTGCTTACCATCAAGCCTCCATCTGATAAACCAAGAGTACCACGCACTGTGAAAGTAGCACAAAGGTGGAAGGCTGCAGAATGCCGAAGCTGGCTATTGTTCTACAGTGGACCTGTTCTATACAAGATTCTTCCAACAATATTTTTGAAACATTGGCTACTTCTGGTCACTGCTATGTTTTGCTTTCTTAAAGACACAATCACAGAAAGTGACTTGACAGCAGCAACATTCAAGATAACAAAGTTTGTGCAGGAGATACCAATGACATATGGCTTGTGCCAAATGTCCTTCAATGTCCATCAACTCACACACTTGCCCTTCTCTGTCAAGATGTTTGGACCTCTTTGGTGTACATCTGCATTTTCATTTGAGGGCCACAACCAAAAACTGAAGAGGTTGTGTCATGGAACAAATTACATTCCATCTCAAATTGCACTGCAATTCAACATACTTCAGTCAATTCCTCAACTACTTAAACAAACGATGACTAGCGCTGATGTCTCAAATAGGGTGGACAAACTTGTCAATGACTGGCTAGGTGTTTATCCTCTTGTTGCTAAGGCACAGAAGCTGGAAGGTCTCGTTCGTTGGGATGTTCTCGACAAAAAGACCTAAATCACAAGGACAAGTTCTTAATGCTCCCAATCTGTGATCTATCTGAAAAAGTTAGATCTGTATGCCTTTCCATATTTCTCTGCAGTTAACAAACACAACAGTTTTACAATTCAACTAAGAAATGGTTACATTGGAAAGATTGAGTCAATTGTAAATATCATACATGATCACAAAAACAATCCACTGATCCAAGTTCAGCTTTTACAAACTGCACTTGCTGGTTTTGTGTCTGAAGGATCTCCTTCCCATATAAAAGAAGTGGTGGCAACTGCAACAGTCATGATTGTGAAACCTCTGGAAATTGTCCGCA
>NW_015662173.1:275513-288739 GCF_001515625.1 Sinocyclocheilus rhinocerous | reverse complement strand
ATATGACCCCTTTAATAAAAAAATCTTACATATTGTGCCTTTAAGTGGTAGGCAAGATGAACAAAATCCCGTGGCTTCAGAGTACTTTAAAGGAGTCTTTCATTGATCTTTTGACGTATAACAGCTTAATGTACTATAAAAAACATCCTGTAAGATTCAGAACCCAAAACTTTCTGGTGAGTTTGTATTGATACCAAGCTTATGACGTCATAGTGCGACGACGAAAGACCGCCTCTGCTGAAGAAGATCAACGCCTACTTCTACAGCGCTGCCTCTTTAGCCCCGCCCACTGAGTCACGCATCACAGCAGCCTCATCTTATATGCAAAACTGTTAGCCAATCAGAGCAGTGGGCGTTTACTTCCGAGTCTTGAAGGTGCCCTTCCTATAAAAACAAAGGGTCAAAAATAGGATTAAAAATAGCTTTATTACTTCTAAATTATGATGTTATGTAAAAACTTTATAAGTGGACCTCAGAGAACATTAGGCTATATAAAATAATAATAATAGTAATAAAAAATGCAGTTCATGACCCCTTTAAAATTTGTTTTAATTATTAATTATTATTTGTTTTTCTTTTGGCATCTTACAAACGTCCCCATTCATTTAATACATGGGAAACAGACGCTGGGTCTCAACAATGAATGTACTCATAACGTTCTGGCAAATGTTTCTCAAAGCTAAGAACAAACGTTCTTTTAAAACGTTCTCTCAAAGTCATATGGTAATAAAGTTATCAAAATGTTAGCACACAATCATTAATTATACACTGTTCATTTAAATTTTTTTTTCGGAAACATTTTAGTTGGATGTTAGCCTAAAATTTTTCAAACTTTTCAAAAAAGTTTGCAAAATGGTAAAATTTTATTTTCTAACATTAACATAACAAAAAAAAAAACACGCTGTTTATTATTATTATTATTAACTGGACGGTTTGACTTTAATTTAATGAAAATTTAATGAGAAAAGTAGCCTATTTTTTTGAATGGGAGGTTTGGAGCTACTTTAAGTGTGTAGCTATAAATGATGACCATATAGACTAACAACGAAGCAAATTGAGAAAAAAATCCATCACGAAACTACAATTTCATCAGTCTGGAAGCACACCCCTAAATGGGCGATTTACAGCTCAAAAACTCACTTTTGTAATGTGAAATTAGCTAATAAGCGCTTTAACAATAATACAAGCTGCATTTATTTTGAAGCCTCGTTTACAAACTGAGGAACGAGTCGAAATAATCGAGCGCATCCGAGCCGGGTAAACTATAGCCAGAGTGGATGGAGGAATTCTCCAGGGTGCTGAAGTAGGCTACACTACTTCATGCACACTACCGAGGGATCAGCCACACCCGCTTCAGCTTATTGGGCATCTTTCCGTGGAACGTCACATGCAAAAGAGCCACACGTACGTTTATGCCGATGAATTGTAGATTAAAGGGAGGCAGAACATGCAGATTGGGTCCCACACACAGACACGGTCCGACTGCCCTCGCCTCATCCACCGATGACTGAGGAGATGCGTCCTGACGAGACCTGCTGAAGAGCTCCAGCGTTCATCTGCGTTTGACAGCGTTCACTCACTGACAGCACGGCGAACACAGCACGATGCTGGGATTCTGTAGAGCTGGGACAGCGCTGGCTCTCATCCTGCTCAATGCTCTGGTGCTCATAGCTGCAGCGGACGAGGAGCTCATCTTTAGCGATCATGTACTGGTCCAGCTGCACGAGGGGACGAACGAAGATGCTCATCAACTTGCCCTGGAGCACGGCTTCGGGAGCGCGAGGAAGGTAAGTAGCAGTATGCACAGCAAAACGGCCACTTTGATGCATGCATGTTGGTTTTTAGACATTTATAATTATGCAGTCACATATAGCTGTCAATCATGCAAATCTGAGTACAAGGTGTTCTCTTGTGGACAACACAAACAAAGCAACTGGAATGAAGTGCTACGTCCATTCAGCAACATGCAAGCTCAGAAGTTGAAAGGCTGGTGAATAAAACTGCTGTTATGTTACAGTGCATCAATTTAAAAGCCATGCCTAATTTATTGTTTTTTAATGGTCATGTGGATCATTAGGCTTTCCTACAGAAATCTTAAAGGAAAGTGTACAGGATTCCTACTGGAACTGCCAAATCCTTCAGGGATGAATAAGAACACTTACAAATTAAATCCTTATTATAATAATAATAAATGTGAAAACAGGAGTGCCAGTTTATCCAGTGGGATTTTTGTACGTTTTGATCTCATAAGAATACATAGGATTGGTTCCAAATGTATGATTTCAATAAAAAACCCCATTGCTGTAAGATCATTGGACTAGTGTGGAACTAGAGATTGGGTATCTACAGATATTCTGGTAATTATGCTATGCTATGGCTATTATTATTAGGATGTGCATGTTTAAAAGTCAACACAAATGAATCAGTTTCTTGTTTGGAGTACAATAGAAATACAATAGAAATCATTCTTTTCGGTTGCATAAGTGTTATGAGCAGTGAGACAATGACTGAGAGTAGATAGTAAACATGTCTTTCATCTGACATCGCAGTGTTTATTTATTCCATGTCATGAAGGGCCGTTTATCACCGAACATAGGACTTGATTAGCCTTACAAATCAGCCTTGTCAAATGTCAAAGCATGTCTGCTGCAGCTCTCACTGGAGTGGAACAGAGTTTAGGAATAACACCTGACCCATTATCATGTGTATGGCTTATTGCATGTTTTTGAGAGGGATTTTGTCCTCCTAATTCACACCCGCTCTGTCTGAGCCAGTATATGCTCCCCTTGAATTGTGTAATTCTCTGCTTTCTTTGCTCAATTAAGACGCACCTTAATAAACACTGAGATCTGTTAGCTGAACTGGACAGTCTGCAGCTTTTCGCTCTCACATTATTTGACTTAAATTCCTCAATCACAATTCACTGTCAGTGCCTTTTATTCAGGGATTCTTCATTTCTTTGCCATGGCAAGTCTCATAGAACAGGATTTTAATTTACAATGACAGCCTGGTGGTGAAATGACTTTGTCCTCCTGAAATAGAGGAACGATTAGGAATAAATAAATAAAAAACACCAAAAGGTAAATTTAAAGAGCTAATACTTTATAGAAACTACAATTATAGTTTAATCTACAGCAAGACAGCAGAGTTAAAATGAAAAATACAATACAGCTGCCAAAATATAGTTTATATGTTATGGTTTCAGTCATTCAGAGCTGATTTTACATTCAGAAGGATGTTAAGTGGATGATTTGATTTGTGGCCGAGTGACATTTCGGTATATTCTGCACTCACACTGCACCATTTCTACTTCAATATTTCAAGTTAACTGTAATGAATATAGTGTAGTACATGGGTCATTCCTAGTATTCGGTGCCATTTGAGTTCCCATGACATAATGTGGTATATTTTGCGTAAAAATAGGTTAATACTTGTTTCTGAATGCTAATCTTACAAAGTTACTGCCCCTCTACAATCAAACACAATAAAAAATGTATTAATTAAAAATAATTACTCTTATTTTAGTGCAAGTAGGCTAAAATGCCATGTCCCCAAGTAAGCTTGCATAACTTCAGCCACAAATATAAGTAATAAAAATCAAACAAATTCCTTTTTTTTTTTCAATATTGTTGTATATTCTTATTTATAATATTCCTCAACAAAATACATTTTTTATTATTTATAAATTTTTAGTGCTTAAAGTCTTTAAAAGATGTCGTGTCCCTGAATTGAATGTCCCCCGTTACTCTGATGAAAAGTCCCTCTGAACACGGCCCTTGAATGTTTCTCTAATAACACGATTCTCAGGAAGTATAACACTTTTTGGTGGCAAACTATCTACAAGAAGCAGAGTAATTAACAATCTTTAATTCACCCTTTTTTCAGTGTTTTATAATGATTCACTGATATGGTAAAGCATAACATGTCCACTCTGTTATGCTTATTTCTAATGAAAACTAATAATTTTTTGTAATTTTGAAAATATGGTTAATAAGCAGGTTAAAAATCTTCCTCTGTGATCACTACGCACTAGCATGTTGTTCATTACATGAGTAGCAATAGCTGACTTTAGCATAAAATGTCCCTCCTGTTACTGTCCACCCTGTTACTGTTTTGCACTGTAACAGGGTGGACATATTGTAACATTTGATGTAAAAATGTCATAAATAAGTGTTTAAAGCATGTATTGGTACTTATAATTAATTTATTATGCATTTAAAAGAAAGAGTTGCTTAAATAGTATGCATGTAATTGTCAGGAAATGGCGCTGTTGTCTGCTGAAGAAAAGCAGCGATGCTACAGGGCTCGTTGTGATGCACACCTTGAAAGAAGGCAGATATACCTCAATAAAAAGAACAGGAGGTTGGAAAAGGACATAAAAGAAGGAAGAAAAAAAAGAGTGTTAGAACTCAGCTTTGTTGATTAAGTAGAAACTGTAATAAATTATCTTGACTTTGCCATTACAATGTGTGTGTGTCTCTGTGGTGTGTGTTCGTGTCTATGTGCTGTGTGTGTGTGTGTGTGTGTGTTTGTGTGTGTGTGTACTGGTATTCCCTGCATTATGGGGTCCAAATGTTCCCACAGGTATAGTAATAACAGTAAACTGTCATCTTGTGGGGACATTTATTTGGTTCCCATGAGGAAAACAGCTTATACTCTAAGTCATACAGAATGAAGTGTTTTGAAAACCTAAACTAACTGTAGTTTTGTGTGAGGGGTCGGTTTAGGTGTAGTGTTAGGGTAAGGATATAGAAAATACAATTTGTACAGCAGAAAAACCATTATCCCTATGGCATGAGCCCATAACGATAGGAATTTTAGTGTGTGAGTGTGTGCGTGCGTGTGATGTGTGCGTGTGTGAGAGAGAGAGAGCAAAATAATATGTTCTCTAAAACTATAAACTTTCAATAGTAAAATACAATGATAAACCTATTTTGTAGCCTAATAAATGGACAGCATAACAAATGAGATCTTATAATAATAGGTATAAGAACAACTTACTTTAATGTGTAATAGGCCTAATATCCTATATATTTTATATACAGAACAATCTATCTGTTGTAGTGAGTGTAAATTGTGACAATATGCTTCTTGTATTAGGCAACATGTTGAAATATACTGTTGTTTAGTGATGTGATGTCCACCCTGTTATGTCCTGTCCACTTTGTTTCCCCCTCTGTCCACCCTGTTACCTCAGTGTTTTTTTATATTACTAAAATAATTTCAACAAATGCTATGCATATATTTGTGGTTACTTGTAGGGAATTAAATGGTCAAATGAAATAAGTTAAAATGGTTCCAAAATTCCATTTAAATGTATTTTTATTCTAAAAGAAATGTGTTGAAATTACGCTGTCTCTCAAAAATACAACAACTTTTTTTAAGATAATGCCCGATTATGAACACTTTGTTAAAATACATTTGCATAGTAAAGAGAGGGACATTTTAGCTCTTAGAAAATGTAAATATTACAATAACTGTGCATTCAAAACACTTGTTAATTGAGATGAGTATGTCCTGTAACAGGGTGGACATTTGGTCCTGGCACGTCTGAGGAATTCCATGAAAAATTATTAAAGAATAATATCCTGAGCTGGACCAACATATTTTTCTTATAGTGTAACAAGCCCTTCTTCAGATAAAATGATTACATCATGGAAATGTAAAAAAATTTTTATGGAAAGTTACCAAGATGAAATGGCACCGAATAGAAACAATATCTGCTCGCTTAATCTTGGAATTTATTAACTTCAGAAATATGAACTGATGTTTTCGAAGTTTGAATACCATGTATTATATTTAGCTGGTGTCAGACTAGGTTTTGTGGAGCCAGTGATGTTCTTGTGTAATATTCAAACAGTGTCAGTTGATCATATAATACACATCAAAATGATAATCTCTGGGGGGTATTAGTTGCTAATTTTGACCCACAAATACTTAGATTTAATCTTATATTACACTGTAAAAAATGTGTTGTGCTATCTACTTAAAAAAATTACAATAACAATATTACACATAATACTCACTAAAAACATAAAATAGCACTTAATTTCAATATTTACTCTCCATATCCAGCCATATGCAATGCATGCTGGGAACTAACAATCACTGCCAAAATAAAACTGCATAATTGAGCTATTTCTCTTAAAATGAACAGGTAGCCTTTTTTTCAGTTTGATCAGGTTCTCAATTCAAGCCTCAAAATTTCCTTCAAAAATTAGGAAAACATATCTCTTGGTTTTATTAGTGAAATATTTTCTATACAACACTGAAACACAATGTCTTTAGTAAAATATACACAGTATTTTTTTAAATGAAAATTACAAGACCCATGATTCAGTTTTTACAGTGTACACTTGATTATTTGCATGCACAAACAATTTCAGCATGTTTTCTAGGCACATTTCACAACATTTTCATGCTGAGGAGTGTTTTAGTGCATTAAAGAGTTTCCTTAAGTTTATGAATTCACAGCGGGATGAAATATTGACATATAGCCAGACACTCAGCCTTTTTTGACCTTCAAAAACATTATCAGTCATACTTGGGGAAAACATGCATCTGTTGGGTTTCCATAATCATATTCCACACTTCTTAAGAGGCCAAACTCTCTGCTCTCAGCTCTTCTAATACAGGTGTGTTTAATTGCAGCTTCCTTTTGGCGAGGGACTATTTCATTTCTACCCGCGGGAAATCCCTAAAACCAGGAGGAAACGCAGCCTGCAGCAGCACCGGCACCTGGCGAAGGATCACCGAGTAAGACCAGAACCCCACTGTGTGTTTGTTCCCATAGAAACTATTTACTTAAGTATACTTACTAAAATAAACTTGAAGTATACTACTTTTTGGTAAGGGCAGGCGCATCTGGTGCCAGAGCCGCTGCTTGTAAGAGTTCAAGGCTAACGTGTCAATCACACGATCACTCTGTTCTGGCTCGTACCTCGGCTTGATGGTATTTTGAGTGGATTCTCTTGAGTGGTATTTTATCAAGTGTTATGACACTATGCAGTTTGAATGAGGTTACATTATTATTTATGACAATCTCACATACAGCATGGCCTCTTTTACATTATTAAATGTACAGCATAAGATTTGCATAATGTATGTATTCACATCAGTGTTAATTTCGTTGACGAATAATTTTCGTCATAATTTTCGTCAACAAAATGTTTTTCACTGACGACAACGAGACGATAACGAACGAAGAAAATGAGACGAGAACGAGACGAAAATGTTAGGGAGGTACGATTTGGGAAGAGATTCATTCAGAACAAATCTGCTGCGTGGTTCGGAGGTTAGATGCGTACATATGAACCGGTGGGACATAAGCTAACACTTACTTGCTGCACGTCGCATAAAACGTTCAAAAATGTCAATATGTGGGAGTAAGAGAAGAGCAGACATATGGATAAATCTGACGACGCAAGACAGAACTCAATTCAGTCCGGTTTTCTGAGTGCAGACACTGAAGCACACACACACAGAAAGCGCCTCTCACAGCGCGCGAGTACTCTTTCGCGTCGCATGAACGGAGAATTATACACAAAATGATGTCGAATTGTCCGTTTTGACGAGTATTCACAAAAAAACAGTTGATTACGTCTTAAGTAAACGTAAACAGCAGGGAGAACGTGTATCAGTACATTGCATCCATTGCAGCTGTGCATTCGTTTTTTTAAAGGGACAGCAGCCTAATTTAGTTGCTATTGTCAGAGTCACTGATGTTCATTAAAAAGAAGACCATGTTCTTGTTCTTTATGAGAAGTGGTTTTATTTAATTTTAACATAAAGGCATGTTGTGTGTCACCGCAGTTAAATCGGTGTCTATCATGATAAAACCTTAATATCAAACCTATATAATGAGTTTGGAAATTTTAGAGAAATTCTTAATAAATGCACTGTAACTTAAACCCATTCGATTTTAGCCGACTACATTTACTGTAGATTTAGTCGACTAAAACTAGACTAAAACTAAAAACAACTCACATGACTAAAATATGACTAAAACTAAATGGCATTTTAGTCAAAAGAGTAAAAGAGTCAAAAAAACTAAATCAAAAGTTGCTGTCAAAATTAACACTGATTCACATCAGAAAAGATGAATAGAACTCAAAAAAGTTGATTAAAGTTTTAAATTTTGGGACATAAAGTCGGGCCCCGCATATTCTGACTAACAGCTGCCATCTCTGACAGGAGGAGATGTGTTTGCTTTGTTTTTATGTTATGATGTGAACAAACTGAAAAAAAATGTGTGTAGACTCCATCCAATAAGTGCTGGTTATTTCACAGACACAAAACGTGAAATATACAGCTGTGCTCCTGGAAGTCACCCACTACACTTAAACACAGTTTTGGTTTCCAATCTGTCTGGAGCTCAGACTACTTGTTCGTAAAAATAAACGAACCATAGATGGATTTTTGGGACAGAAAATGGGAAGATTTCAGTCTGTAAGATTTAAGCCTATAATCAACCTCCATAATCCTGTGAGTGGCGACAGCAGCGATTTGCACTCGCATGAGAGGATCTGTTCACGTTCTGCACTTTTAATAACGAAACAGCTATTAATGTTCAATTGTGGTCTTCAGTCGGGCTTGAAGAGCTGAATTATTTATTAGTCCTTTCATCAGGGCCGAGTGTGTTAACTCATCCAGTGGCACAAAATGTTTCCAAACCATCAAAACACTCTTTCATCGACATATTGAGCATCATTTGCACAGATCTTCAAAACATCAGGATGCATTAAATTAAGTTGTGAAGGCCACTCTGGCTAGTTGACTGATTCACATAAACGTAGTCATTTTAAAAGAAGTCTGTCAGAGGGCCCAATGCACAGTGTTAATATGAAGCAATTTTCCGTATTGTGTTTTACCTGTATTATGAATTCATGCATTGCATTATGTTGTGCTTTAGAATGAAAGGAAATATCTGTAAACTTAACAGATTGAAAATTACCAGAACCTTTTCTTCTTACAATATGCATAATCTGACATGTTGAATGAGGAAAAAAAGGCATTATCGGGAATTTGTGGATGAAATCAAGCACCGCCTCCAGTCACCTGACTAAAGCCCACTCTTCAATATCTGCTCATTTCCTGGCCCTGCATTATCATCTCTCAAAATACATCACATGACGGGAGCGAAATGTCATAAAATCAGTGTTCAACAAGAAAGAAAATGCTCTCCAATAACTAATACCTCTGAAATTATACATGCATTCACTCAAATGTAAAAAATCACATTATTGTACGGGTGATGTCTGATAACTTCCCCGATCTGAGTTTGGATTCAATTAAAGGCTGTTCCAGCGACCAGGGTAATAAATTCAGAAGTGACAGACCTATCACATTCAATCCATTCATCATCTTGACAAACGACACGCGTGTCTCATTAACAGACTGTGATGTGCTTTAGCTCGGTGGTTCTCATTGACGGCCTAAAACCTTAAAATGGACATCAGGTCATGGACAACAGCAAAAAACCATTGCAAATGCAAATAATAGTAAAGTATAACTCACTGTGTGTTCATTCAAACACAACAATTTGACTCAAAAAAGACAGACTCATGTACTCATCTGTACTTAGCCTTGAACAAAACCACATCAAGTACAGGAAAAGATGACCTAAACTATATTCAGTACAGGTTCAAATACAAAGGGAAAAACACTTGTGTAGGTTTGTGCGTGGAATGCGATTTGCGTTGAACGAAAGAGATGTTTAGAAAGCGAACTGGACCGCTTTGTTGCATCAATTTTTGAGCCTATATGCATTTCAGTGTGAAATAAGTTCCAGTGTTTGACTTTCAGGACATTTTTGTTTCAATGTTGGTTGTCCAATAAGCAAATCTGAATCCTGGAGAAGTAGAAGCAGTGCTTTAGCCGTCTGTGATGGATTTACCTCAACAGCTTCAGACGCTTGTTCATATTCACGCAAACAGCCTTCGGTTTGAGCCTGGAAGGCCCTTCAGAATCAGTGCTTACGGATGAAGGGGAGGTTTCTGCATCGCCACAATCATCTCAGCTCAAGTGTTGTCACAGTATCGATCGGTTTCTTGTTTTTGTGCTCTGCTCATTCACACGCTCCTCTCTGGCTGTTTACACTGAGACTCTGCTAATGTTTGCTTTGCTCTTCATTTGGACAGTCTCTCCCCTTCTGTCTTGTTCAGATGTGCGTAACGGCGTTCTTCATTATGCTGATGAACATCTCCCTGAAGTCAACGTGACTGTCCACGATCTGTTTTACTTCCGTATTTCTGAATCAAGTTATTAAATGTATTGAAGGACTATGCAGATGATGCACTACTGAACTGTGCACAATAGGAGCAGAAATGTGTGTCGAGGGTCATTTTTAATGCCATAACATTTTCTTCAATCTCATTTAGAGGTAAGCCATTGGCTCTTCTCTTTGCTCTGGGTTTTGGTTTAATACACCTGTACTTCACCTTTAAAGGCACTTTAAATAACACTTAAAATAAGAATGTGCTTTTGAGAACTTTATGGACAACATTATGGAAGACTTTTATGCACTTACTGTTGCTATCTTGGAAATGCTTGTATTCCCTTTATGCAATGTAAATCTGGTACTTAATTTCTTCAACTTTTATTATAAACCAAATGAAAAAATACTATAGTATTTATAGTAAATACTATAGTGTTTTTGAACCATACTATAGTAAAATGTATTATACTGTATACTGTATATTATAGTATTTGCAACACTTTGTTAAAGAATGCTACAGCATACTGTAGTATTAACTATAGTGAACTGAAAAACTGTAATAAATACTGTAGTATACTTTAGTTTTTACTACAGTAAACTGTAGTGCATTGTAGTATAATATACCCTATAGTTGTAGAAAACGTAGTACAGTATTGGGTAAAGTAATTTGTTTAAATTACTATAGTTGTTATATTACCACAGCAACTATAGAATTATCACAACAAATTAATTCAAATACTTTACTATAGTATGGTTCACAACAAATTAATTCAAGTACTTTACTATAGTATGGTTCAAAAACACTATAGTATTTACTATAAATTACTACAGTATTTTTTCATGTGGGTATTCACGGATGGTGAAACACAATGCGACTGATTGCAAAACTGCTAAATGAAAGGCAATGTGTCCTTCAGTACTGTTATACGGTAGTGTAGAAATGGTTCTGCAAATGATGTGAATCTTTACAATAGACATAACCGACCCATAAACCCATGAAGCCAATTTAATCCAGAGAACAGCACCTGTACCTGTCACTTTCCCTCCTTTCAGCTCAAATTCTTACAACTCAATTATCATGTCCTTGAACCCAGTGCCTGGCAGAGCTGGATTTCCCTCTTTTGCAGAAAGAAGCACATGCTCTGATTCAGATAGACGTTTGCACAATGACCAGAATCTCATATCACATGTGAGTCATTTTTTATCACAGTAATACTGTATATATCATGATATATATTTTTCCTATAGATTGAAAAAAAAAAAAACTGGTTTATACCAGGGTTATTAAAAACTAAAAAACTAAAACCATTAAAACCAGTTTTGTTACTTACAATAAATGTTAGCTGAAATAAAATATAATAAAATAAAATAATAAAAAGACTTATTTCAGCTAGTTTCCAAGGCAACCTTTCTCATTTTTATTTAATTTAACTTGATGTGCTAAAATGTTAGGTTTTACAAACTTTCACCGTAAAAAATCTTACTTCATTAACTAATATAATGTTAATATAACAAGCTATTAAAGTACTAATATCTGTTTTATACACTGAAAACCATCAAAATCAGGTGGGAATGAGAAAGTCTGATGAATCAAAGCTCATCACAAACAGCTCTTCTTGCTGAGAAAGTAAACACTAATATATAGAAGGTGCACACAAACACTAAACACCATCATGGTAACAACACACATTATAATGAAATAATGCAATTATTAATTAAATAAATAAATAAACATTAATTTAACAACATTAGATGTAAGATAAAACCCTCATGTACACAACTGTACACACAACTTTAATTTTCTGAAACTTAAAGGGGTGGTTGACTGTTTTTTAAACTGTGTTTATGGGGTGCAGCCTAACATGTGTTAATGCATAGTTATTGTTTTTTTTTTTTTAATCACATTATTTTTCACATAATTTACCTTTATTCTACACTGCTCTGTCCCTTCTCCTATAAACGCGCTGATGAGTTCCTGGTTTTATGAAGCCCCTCCCTCAGGAATACGTGATGGGCTCTGATTGGTTAGCTGGCTCAGTGTGTTGTGATTGGCTAAACCACCAGTGCGCGTCTAAACGTCCCGACCCTCACCTCAGAATGCACTCTGGTTGGTGCTTTCTTTGTTCTCGGTTTAAGAGATGAAGTCGGAGACACTGAGACTGACTCGTCATCTCCGCAGTAGTGGATGTGTCTGTATGCATGTTTTAATCATTATAATGAGCCTTTAATTGCCTACAAAGCCTAATAAGCGCTCAAGCACACTCATAAAGCTTGCCACAGCGTACCGCAGAAGCTATGATTATGAATGTGTCGGGAGAAACAGTAAGGAGACTGCATTAACATTTTAATAATTCACTGATAAACTAGTGCTTTCTTTGTTCTCGGTTTAAGAGATGAAGTCGGAGACACTGAGACTGACTCGTCATCTCCGCAGTAGTGGATGTGTCTGTATGCATGTTTTACACGGATTACATAATCTGAGAATATTTGTTTTCCATTTGAATTGATTCATTTGAAATTTCAAATTACAGACATTTCACTCATTTTTAATGTCTGTAAGGCAAAGATATACACAGAGTTTCACGCTCAAGTTCACAGACCGAGACGGAAGAAAGCACATCATGTTTGCTTTCATTATTTTACAAAAGCGCAATGTTTTGTTGTTATTGTGAGTGCACACAAATAAACGTAGAGTCTTTGCAGATTTGAAAGATGTATTACTCTTATCTCGACGACAGCTGTGGTTAAACGCGATAAAATGAGCAGACTGGACAGAAACGATCGTCAACTTTTTACGGAAGTTACAACGGTTCTTGAAAAACTCAGGTTCCAAAAAAAAAACATGGTTCCCTGAGAATAGGAACGAGATGCTGCGTCCACTAGAGGGCGCTAGGGGAACGCCTTCAGCGTGACCGGTGTCTGAAGCATGAATAAAAAAACGACAATGAACTTGACATTGGCAGGCGGCAGCCTATGACGTAAACAATAAAGCGAGTGCGGGTATAAAAGA
>NW_015662173.1:261757-275281 GCF_001515625.1 Sinocyclocheilus rhinocerous | reverse complement strand
TCAAGGAACACCATCCCTGCCCCCCCAAATCGCTCTTGCCAGACCCCGAGCCACAAACCAGGCAGGCTCAAAGCTCGCCATAGACTAGCTCACCCACCAAAGTATGGAACTCTAAGAGTGGAGGTCTCAGCATAACGACTCTCTAGAATGAGAAGAGACCTGGCTACACTCAACGCCAGAGGCTCAAGAGCCTACACATTAATACTGCCCAAGCAGAGCTATGCAGAGTGGAGGCTTCAGCAGCGCCGGATGTACTGTATTACCATAGACCAGCCGTTAACGATCTGCGTGACTTCGCCGATGTGGATTATTTTTTTTCTGCGACTAAGCAACTAATACAATTTTGGTCGACCAAGCCTCTTCTGGTCGACTAACGATTAGTCGACTATTAGGGGGCAGCCCTAGTTTTTTGTTTGTTGTTGTCTCATACTTTTAGATACGCTGTTATTTGTAAATGCTACTACTTATGTTAGCAGGGCGACGCGAGGAACATGATTAAGATCCGCTGCTTTAGAAAATTGATTTTGAAATTTGTGAATCCATTATTGTTAGAAAACAGAATCGCGATTCATATATGAATAGATTTTTTTGTGCACCCCTAGTTTTGACGGCATGGCAACATCTCTTCCTCTTCTCTAAAGCAGTGCAATGTTCCCGGGGGCGGAGTTTATCTAAATTTCTGGATTTGTTATCCTCTGTATTATTGTTTAATGTTATCTTCACATATTGGATGTTTATTGTAAAGTGTCCTTGAGCTCTGGAAAGGCGCTATATAAATAAAATGTATTATTATTAACTGATAAGAAAAACTAAGAAGAAAGTTATTTCAATGAAAAAACATCATATGTGAAATGTCATGCAGGGAATTCTGGCAATGTCAAGTTACGTTTTTTTCACTGTAAATTATACAATAATTTTAACAGTATTTTACTGTAACCTGAAAACAAACAGTGTGAGAGTGTGACAGTCACCCAGATTACTGTATTGTGTTTGTAGTCTGAATTATTATTTTAAATCATCTACTGTATATTAAGCTTTGACAGACATTCAGCATAACCTCATCTCATATTTATCTGTAATGCATTAGAAATAACTTTGTATCGTTAACAATTGTATTACATGGTTCTGTATTTGTGAGGGTCTTTCCAATTTGTTTTGAGATTTAGAATTCAAAATTGGCCCAGATTTCCATTTCGCCCAGGATGCTTTATGTATCCTAGCATGACCCTTACCTGCAGAGACATCACACACAGGAGACAAGCAGAGCGAATGACTGAGTCTGAGAGACCTCATCTGTTGATTTACTCTCACACTGGATCAATGGGGTCAGAGAGCTCTGACCTCTGACCTCTCCAGCTGCTGCCGTTCATTTGCAAAACTGAGAGTTATTTATAATCTCACAGAGAGCTTTGCACAATTCATTGTTAGTTTTTTTGTTTTGGTAATGATATTTTAATGGATGTGAAGGTCCAAAGTAATTGCAATAATATTGTGCTCAATGAACAGATTTATTCCAACATGAGTCGCAAAAATTATAAAATGCTACTACATAATTTGTGTCCTTATTTTTTTGCTTTAAAACACAATTTTATTACACATTAGCTTTGCTTATAGAAGTATGTTAAAACATGTTTCTTCTTTACGCTAGAAGATACAGTATGTAAACGAAGGTTATATTTGGCCTCTGCGATGCTGTGCAGGAATGACTGTGTATTATATATTTTAACACACCTGGAATGCTGTATTGACCAATCAGAATGCTATATGTTTCGCAATAGACTCTCATCTAAGGTCGGGAATCCCATCTGCTCACAGAAATAATCAAAACGTCATCGGCTATCAGTGTTTTGAGCAATAAAATGTTCTCTAATCTGTATACACTTGGCGATGCAAACGAGATCAAAATGTAAATGAACAATCAAAATGGCTGTGAAAATGAAAATGCTCGTTTGATGGCAGTGTTTTGGTTTGTGCCGTCATCAAAGCGCTCTTTGAATGCGAGTGCAGACTTTGATCTGTTATCTGGAGCGAGCGCACATGCTAATGTGAGAGTGTCATTGTCTGTGAGGAATGGCTGACGTCATGGTTACAGTGATGGGCTTCAGGGGCTTCTGCTGCTGCTGAGGTCAAAGGTCACGCTGTGAAGCTGCTTTAAAGGACAGCCATCCGGCCATGAGTAACCTGCACTCTGTGCTGTGCTCGGCTGATGAGACGTCATGGCTGATCACCAGCAGATGTTGTGTTTTGGATGCTGGTGTTCCCAGCAGGATTTTCCACTAGATTGGGGTCTATAGGTCCTACTTAATGAATTTGCTCAAAAATTTATGTTTAAAGGCAAGAAAATACAGGTTAAAACATTGTTTTTCCTCCATTTCAGCAACACTTTCATACACCAAATTGTACAGTTTTATTTCTATCTATATTCTGAAGGCTTTTACCGAGGGGTTTGTTCATATATCATTCATCTGATTATATATATAACATTTTATTTATTCCTAAAAACATGGTGGATTTTTTTTCTGATTCGTGGGGTGATAAAAAGAGAAATCCAAAATCCCCTGTGTAAAAACCTTTAATTTGTTATGAAAGAGTTATGAACCTGGCTTTATCAAATGTTCAGATTTCTGCAATGCATGCAAATTAATGCATATTTAATTAGATAATACCTTTATTTGCCATACATAATGTAAACAATCACCCAGAGAGTTATGATGATATTCATTTCTGTCATGAAAACTCCCGATGAAACATGGTATTCAAGCACAGAAGTGTGAGTCTGCAAGCCTGAAATCCAATAAAAGTTGCCTTTGCTTTGTTTTTCAGGTGAAAAATGTGTTTCCTCAGGAGGGTTTTGGCCGTCAAAAGAGGGGCTACAGAGAAATCAGTAACATTGACGTCAACATGAGTGACCCGCTTTTCACCAAGCAGTGGTATCTTGTAAGTAATTACAGCTCGTAATGTCTTCATTTGATTTGACCTTCAGCATTGGAAGCGATTGCATTGGATTAGCCGGGATCGCTGATACTCCTCATTTAAACCATTTTCCTCATTAGCCATCACCGTCAACACTGGTGCGTGAGCCAGCATCAAAACACGCTGATATCTTCCTTATTTCTCCAGGGCTTATCGTGACAGGCATCCCTGTCTGTTTTGCCAGGGAGAACGATCTTTAATTTAGTTTGTCAGCTATAAACACCGCACAGCAGGGTTTCCGCGAACTGTAATATCTGCGTGACATTTATTTTCCCTCCTGCGCCACCTCCCTCATAACATCTCATTTTCTACACAGTGGATGCTCAGCTCGTGTGACGCTTTGGTGTTGTTTGATTAGATAAATACAGGCCAAGCGGATGGGACCCCAGGGCTGGATCTCAATGTGGCAGAAGCCTGGAACATGGGCTTCACCGGCAAAGGTGTGACCATCGCCATCATGGACGATGGTGCGTGAAATCTGGCTGCCAGAGAGCAGTTATTAACACTTAAAGGCTTGATAATGTGCAATAATGTAAACATTAAACGTCCAGTAATGTGTCCTTTTGCCATCACCTTGCAGGTATTGATTACCTACATCCAGATCTCGCCTCTAATTACGTAAGTGCTTTTTTTCTCCCTCATTTGATCCACATGTTTAATATGATTTGAAGTAACCTTGTTGGATGGATGGAGAGATATCCAGTGCTAGAGCAGGAAGGTATAATGTCAATGCAGTGAAGTACTTTTCAATTAATCTGTGAATTATCCAAAAATAGGAATTACCACGTGGTTATTTAATAGATAAACCATTTTATTGAATGTTCAGCAAAAATATCTGATATTAATTGAATTGGAAGTTCATTGGGAGTGTAGAAACATGGTGGCATGTCTGATTAGAAAATGGGACAAACACCAGTCCTTTGCTCTCTTTGATGAACATTTCACACGACAGGATGGTCTTAAGTCATTAATGCATCCTTTGGAAAGGATTCAATGGTTGGGTGTGCATTCAATTAAATTTAAAAAAAGGAAGGAAGTGAGGTCCACTTATAGAGCTTGACTGAATGAGTGTGGGTAATGTAGTGCACTAGATTACAGCAAGTGTAGTTTAGTTTAGTTTTATTGATTTATGTAGCACATTTAATAACGACAGGGTCGACCAAAGTGGTGTACAAAAAAATAAATAAATACATAAAACAACTAAGCATATAAAACAAATCACAAATTTATGACAAAGATAATATCGCACATAATCAAATATTAGACAGCACTTACTCCAGACCATAAGCCAATTTAAAAAGATAAGTCTTAAGTGATGATTTAAAAACCTGAAAAGAGGAGGCTGATCTTACATACAATGGCAAATTATTCCACAGCTTAGATGCTGCCACCGAAAAAGCACGATCCCCTTGAGTTTCAAGCGCGTCATAGGTACTGACAACAATAAAGAATTTGATGACCTTAAAGGCCTGTTAGTCACATGGAACGAGAGGAGATCCGACTGGTAAGATGGTGCCAAACCTGCCACGGATTTATACACAAACAGTAGTACCTTAAACTGAATTCTAAACTCGAGTGATACTTTCTCTCTTTTTGGTCCCTTTTAAAAATCTGGCCGCAGCATTTTGGACCATCTGGAGACGAGATAAACAAGACTGAGTAATTCCTAGATACAATGAATTACAATAATCCAGTCTTGTTGAAATTAATGCATGAATAACAGTCTCCAGATCATTAAAATAAAGAAAAGATTTTATTTTAGCAATCATCCTAAGCTGAAAAAATGCTGATTTCACAACTGAACTTATCTGTTTATCAAATTTGAGTGCCGGATCAAAAATAACACCCAAATTCCGAGCACAAGTGCCTACAGTTTTAGTTATAGGACGCAGAGTTTTAGATAGGATGGAAGCACATTCAGGCCGTCCAAAGACCAACTCTTCAGTCTTAGAATCATTTAGCTGTAAAAAAATGTCCACCATCCAAGTTTTAACTTCGCTCATACAATCAATCAAAGACTGGAGAGATATATTGCCATCTGGTTTCATTGGAAGATAAAGCTATATATCATCTGCATAAAGATGGTATGAGATCTGATACTTACAAAAAATCATAGCTAAAGAAAGAAGATAAAGGGAGAACAAAACAGGGCCTAAAACGGAACCCTGTGGTACCGCCCCCCCAAGTGTAGTTTGCTTGGCATTGTGGAAGATACAGTGCAAAGGAAAAATAAGGGAGGGGGAAGTACTGGTTTCACAACAATAACTTTATTATCATATATACAGTTAACATAATATTCAATGACTCATATGGGTCTTGAGTTGTCCTCTCACACGTCTAGACCTTGGCTAGTGGCAGATTTCCCAACTGGCTGTTTAAGTTTAATGTTGAGCACTAAGCAAGAGCAAAAGAAAGCATCATTTTGCGAATCACAACCTAATTAATGTTTAATGTTCATGTGGCTTATGAAGCAGTACAGCATGTAGTGGACTAAATCCAGGATATGGCAATGATCCCCGTTCAAATGGGTCGCAAAGACAGGCTTTCTTTTGCTCAAACAGATGACGCATTTGCATGCTGTGTGCGATTAAATATGCAGCTAATGGTGGAGTTATCTTCTCCTCTGAGATGGGAGTTTGTGGCACCTCTGCAATTAAGAGATGCTGCCACACATCAAACCATACATATAGCAAATTTATTTCCCTCTTTACTTCACCCTGTGTCTCTGAAAACATGCTTCTGTCAGTCAGCCATTATTTTTTATTGATGTGGACATGCTAAAATACTCTTACAGCATTTCCTGCACTTATATTGAGGGCAGTGTCATGGCAAAAGCAGTAATGTTTTAGTTATGATGTTTAGAGTTGTGAGCTTGTTAGTCTGAATTGAATGAGATGAGAAAGAGTGATTCTGTGCCAGAAAGTCTATGAATAGTTAATGCATGTTTCTTTTGTGTTGTCCTCAATGGTTGTACGCAACAACAAACATACGGCACGACCAGTGTAGTCCAATTCATGAACCACTGACTATTATGAAGTAGCTCTTTTTAATGAATCTTAAAAATAACTAAAAATGTATGCACAAGTTATCAGTTAATACATACCCAAAAGTTCAGTCATAATTTACTTTCCCCCATATCATCCCAAGCCAATAAAACTTTTAAGTTTGAAACACAAATGAAGGTATTTTTAATGAAATATAACATATTTTTGTTCTTCCATTGAAAGTCCATGCAATCATGCTTTGATCCTTCAAAAAGTTAATAAAGAGATCTGAAAAAAGTAATCTGTATGAATCAAGCGGTTTAATCTAAGCCTTCTGAAGAGACGTGTGTTGACAGATTGGGTTGGTGATTTCCAGCCCCAAAGCTCTCCAAAACCTGGTCAAAAAATTCACAACCAACAGCATTTGATAGAAATCTAATGCCATGTGAACAAAGGTTGACACTGACAAAATAAAGTCATAAAAATGAATCAATTTTCCAGACAGAAAAACAATACCACATTTAAACAGATGAAACATATTAAATACAGTAGAAGAAAATGAGCAATTATATAAAAACATTTTACCCATATGGGTAGAAACTATTAAAGTATGTCAGAATTTGCAAACAGTAGTCAAGAAATTAAAAGACCTTAAAGGTTGGGTAGGCAGTTTTTCCCAGAAACATTTTTTGTTTGACTGGTTGAAAGCCTCTTAATATTCTAATAGCAATCGATAATTAAAGTAGTCTAAATATTAAACTATATAAATATATCTTCTGTGGAAGTCTCAGGATCATAAAATGTTCGTTCAATCTTTGCATTTGGTCTGAATGCAGTGATAGGATGTCTTACCTGCCTGTCAAAATATGTATTTGCATACCTCCGCACAGCCAATAGTGAGAGTTTGGGGGTGTGGCTACTGTAGCAGGCGAAGCCAGAGGACGTTTACTGGGTGTGGAATTCAAATTCAAAGACTTGACAAAATACACAGATGCAGATACCTCAAACAGAACAATCCATGGTTTGATGCACTCTCCCACTCTTTACTGTAGCTACAACTTATATTTATGCTACTTTGGCGTAGCAATCACTGGAATATATAACTACAAGTTCAAAATCTGATCCCTTATTGTGCTAAAAAATGTCACTCATAAAGTATCACGTCTGTCTTTTATTGCTCTTGATTGGCTAAAAGTGCGGCTCGTCAACACCAGCTGCTGTGTGTGTTTAATAACAACATGATGGCTGACTGGATGACTAGATGGAGTACAGTACATGCAACTTTGCCAAACTGCTCCCAAACTAGGGAGAGTGTTTGAGAGTGTTTTTGCAGTTCTGTTTATGTAACAATAAACGTGTTGTTTCTGTGTAGATTTCTTCTTTAGTACATACAGTATTTACAGAGGAGGGCCTTCCAAATGACTGAAAGAAATCACGATGGAATTGAAATAAGAGTCGGAAGCAGAATTCCATCCTTGCAGAATATTTCACAAATTAAACGCACTAGATATCTGCCAGTGAAATAGAGCCATTATTGTTTTGAGACCCGCTGAGCTCTGTGAACCGCGAGAGCACCACAGATGAGTTTTAACCCAAAAATAACCTGGCTTCGGCTGCGGTGGGGGTTGATGCTGACGTCTCCAGCGGGGCCCAGATGAGGCAGTAACTCAGCATGTCCTCCCCTGCTACTGTTTTATTTAGCACCAATTCCACCCAGACTTTCCTCGCCAGAACCGCTGTTTTTGTAGCAGAATTATACTCGCCGAAAGACGGCATGTAAATGTTTGTTTTTAGTGTTTGCGTGTGGCTGAAGTGTGTGGGGTTAAAAATAGATTCAGGATAATTTCCCTAATAAGGACTAATGTGGGATGAGGAGTGAATTAGCATAATCGTTTGAAGGATTTTTTGACAGGGGACTGGATTTAATTCATCGCTTGATGTGGCCTAGCAGAACATAGTTAGAATTAAATTCAATATAAGGGGACTAAAACATTTTTTATTTGAGTTTTTGTCTTATTTTTATATAATATGTAAGGATATTCTGGACTATTTTCAAAAGGAATTGCAATTTGTATTTTCAATTGTGTTTTCCATATGTGGGCGCATAAATTGTGACATAATCCAAACACAATTGCAAATCTTGTGGACTGGTTTTGCAGCAGTGGATCTCATTTTGAGGGTCCAGCATTCATGATCGATATCGTCTCTAGACCGGCAGTATGAAATCCTCCCCCGAGCCATTCCGTCCTCCCAGTTACCTGCTCCAAACTCGTCATTAAGCCAGGCCTCGGGAGCGAAAGGCCTTCCTTTTGTCTCCCACTGAGTCATCGTGGTAAATGCCAGACTGCATCCTCATCAGCCTGGAGCCCTGACTACCAGACTCAGCCATCTTTTTAACTCTGGCCTAAGGAAGGCCACGCTCGGGGCTCTCCGGGTAATGAATGCTCCAGATAATAAAAGAGCATATGGTGGCCCGGACCGTGCTGAGAAAAGCTGTTAAAGGGTTAGTTCACCCAAAAATGAAAATTCTGTCATTAATTACTCAGCCTCATGTCGTTTCAAACCTGTAAGACCTTAGTTCATCTTCGGAACACAAATGTTTTTGATGGAATCTGAGAGCTGTCTGACCCTTCATAGACAGCAACTGAAATGTTCCCAAGTCCATAAACGTAGCAAGGAGATCTGCATACGCGGTTTACGTCCAGCTGATACTCTCCAAAATGGCGCTACAGGGTGATGCGAAGGAGACGAATTGTTGAATAAAGTCTTTTTTTCTTTCTTTTGCGCACCAAAAATATTCTCGTAGCTTCGTATAATTGCGGTTGAACCACTGATGTCACATGGATTATTTTACAGATCTCCTTGCTACGTTTATGGACCTGGGAACATTTCAGTTAGTATTGCTGTCTATGCAGGGTCTGAGAGCTCTCAGATTCCATCAAAAATATCTTAATTTGTGTTCCGAAGATGAAAGAAGGTCTTACGGGTTTGAAACGACATGAGGCTGAGTAATTAATGACAGAATTGTCATTTTTGGGCGAACTATCCCTTTAAGACCAGAGCGACGGAGCGAGCGACTGCTGATGAGTGAGAGCGGGGAAGGTTCTCCAGAGGTTTCTGAAGATGATTTCACTGGCTGAGTTTATGAGAGATGTTTACGGCTCCTGCATCTTTCCTCAGTTTAGGGCTGGGTTGTATATTCTGTGTGACAGTAGATAGAGAGATTTCACCTCTTTTATACGGTGCTAGATATATCTGAACGGCCATCCGGACACAAATTCACACACAAATGTGATGAAGAAACAGAGAAATGCAAAGTATTTTTTGCACTGATGCCATACTTACAGGCTATATATGCTGTTCAAAAATGCTGTATAAAATTTTGGGATCAGTAAGATAAAAACCTCGAAAAAAACTTGAAATTTAAAAATAACGCAATGTATATACTTTAAAATATAATTGATTTCTTTGATGCAAAGCTGAATTTTCATCTTTATTACTCCAGTCTTCAGTGTCACATGATCCTTCAGGAATCATTCTGATTGCTGATTTATTAACAATGTTGGAAACAGTTGTGCTGCTTCATATTTATAATAATCAATGATTAATTGACTTTAACAGTAAATTGAGTGTTTACTATTGTCCTTTTGCATTATTACACACTATTCTTCCTATTTAGCACTGTAAAGCTGCTTTGACGCAATCTGTATTGTTAAAAGTGCTATATAAATAAAGGTGACTTGACTTGATACTTTTTTCAGGATTCTTTGATGAATAGAAAGTAAAATATTTTGTAACAATATATACTACTGTTCTAAAGTTTGGGGTTAGTAATTTTTTCTTTTCTTTTTGGAAACAAATTAATACTTTTAAATTGATAAAAAGTGATAGTAGAGATTCATATATATATATATATATATATATATATACTGTATATATGAACAATGTGATCTTGCAATTTACTTAAAATAGGATTCAACATTTTTAATTTACTGGATTACATACAAATAAGCCTTAACATTTGTTGACTGAATTTGCATGCATTTCCTTATATACACCATTACTGTGACACAATGACTCATACAGTGGTATTAGATTTTGTCATCATCTTTTTTGTGTATCTCATCTCTCTGCCAGACCAGAATAAAGTTCCTCACATAATTTAGGTTTCAGTGTCGTGTTTCCCGCCGTGCTCAAATATATTACCTCTGAGAGCGGCTGGATGGTTAATTAAGGAATAGCTAGACGAATGCTTAATGAGGGGCAACGGAAACACACAGGGGTGTGAGCACAATGGCAATTCCAGAGTTGGTTTCAAAATAATGAATGACTAATTATTGAAATAGGCTCATTGTTTGTTTTGACATAATTGGCACTAATTCGTAAGTCTGCGACGCGTGATGACGGATGCTGTATTTCTTGTTGATGTTTCAGAACGCAGAAGCCAGCTTTGACTTCAGCAGCAACGACCCGTACCCGTACCCGCGCTACACAGACGACTGGTTCAACAGGTGAGGAGCTCAGCTCTGGAGCTGGCCAGTGTGACTGCTTTCAGATGTGCTGCATGTGTTTGACTGCATACCAGTGGCCACAACTTTGTGATCTTCATGTGACAGTAGCAAGAAACATGTAGTCATGTAAAAAATATGGAGTGGGCACAATGCAAAGTTTATGCAATGGTTTGCATATTTACTATTTTACAGCTTTGAATGTGACCCATCCATTTGGAATTTAGAATCCATACCTTTTTTTGTCTCTTTTTAAATTTGTGTCACATATTGTGAAGCTTTTTTTTAATGCTTTCAACTTCCAAATTAAAAATATGAACTAATCAACACAAAATTAACTTTAAGATAATACTCCCTTTCTCTCTCTCTCTCTACATGACTTTCTATATTCATTATATTCACTATATCATTATTTATTATTTATTTTACACTAGCATTGAATTTAGGGTTAGTAAGATTTTTAAATGTGTTTGAAAGAAGTCTCTTGCCAGTCTCTGCTCAATAAGGGTGTGTTCACACTTGGCATCTTTTTTGACAAGAAAAAGTTGACAAGAGCGCTTTTTTAGTAAAATAAAAAGCTGGAAGTGTTTTGGTTACAAATAGCAGCCGAGGGCGTCTGTTGTTGCTATAACAACAGCTGCAACAGTAGCCTAGTGTGTGCTGCAGAAGTGTCGAGAAAGAGTAAAAAGTTGGCTCTTGCGTTGGCTTTTGAAGTTAACGGGGTGGAGAATGTCAGTTCACAATTAAAATTGTGGGTGCGCGACATTATATGGGGAAGGAAACAGTATGGTGCTTACAACAATTTAGTCAATTTATTATTAATATAATAACAAATATATTTTAGGCTAGATAGAATTTGTGCTCATATCATACAAGTCCTTGTGCTCCAAAACAAGTACGATCTATCTATCTTCTCCATTTTTTCTTGATGTTTTTGTTGTTATGGAAACGACTCGCTACTCGCTTGTCATTGGTCAGCTGTCAAAAAAGCTCTTGATGTAAGTTTTTTTTTTTTTTTTTAGAAAAGTTGACGTTCTGAGCTGCAGATGCCAGCTGTGGCGTTTAAAAAAAGCGCTCAGGACTTTTTTGAAAACACGATTTACTCCATATGATTATAATGTAAAACAGACGCTGGCAGCTTCAAAAAAGATGTCAAGTGTGAACATAGCCTAAGGCTGTTTTCATCAGATCAAGAATACAGTAAAAACAGTAATATTGTGAAAAAAAATATTACAATTTAAAATGACTGTTTTCTATGTGAATATCTGTTAAACTGTAATTTATTTCTGTGATCAAAGCTGTATTTTCAGCATCATTACTCCAGTCTTCAGTGTCACATGATCTTCAGAAATCATTCTAATATGCTGCTTTGCTGCTCAAGAAACATTTCTGATTATTATCAATGTTGAAAACAGTTGTGCTGGCCAATATGTTGTGGAAACCTTGATCAATTTTATTTTTCAGGATTCACAGATCACAGAAAGTTCAAAAGAACAGCATTTATTTGAAATAGAAATGTTTGGTAAGATTTTAAATGTCTTTAGTTACTTTTGATCAATATCATTTTTGTACTTTTAATACTATATATTTTAAAGTATAAAAAGAGAGAGAATCTTACTGACCCCAAACTTTTGAACACTAGCGTACACTACATGTCTTATAAGATTAGTCAGAGTGTGCTGAAGGATTTAGCCGGCAGTGGGCTGGCAGAGCATTGACCTGCAACTGTGTTTCTCAGCAGTGGTTGGATGAAGGACTCCTTGCCTCTCTGTATTGATTTTCCTTACACGTAGCCCCATTAAGTCATCTCTGACTGGCTCTCAGCCCAGCTGCATTAACACAGCGTGCCGAGTCTTTCCTTCTGCAGCCTTATCAGAGCAGCCTGACCAAAACCCTTCGCCCAGAGGTGAAGATTAAGAGCAAAACTGTGCCATCATTTCATGTCGCGTTTCTAAACCAGAGCCACTGCTAACTCTGATGAAGCACTCCGTAATCAGGAGATTCTGATTCACAATAAACGTTAATTAATGCTCTGTGTGATGCAAATAGTTTTAATAGTTAAATCAATGCTTTCCTCCACTCTCTCTGAATAAATCCTTTGATCGTCCGCTCTGCCGCGCATGCTGAAACTGAACAAATCAGAGATGTTTATGTGAGTGAGGGAGTGTGGACAAGAAAGAAACAAAAATCTCACCATAAAATATGGCCCAGTTGAACATACTCTGACCCTCGCTGCTCAAGAGTGCGATGTATTCTCTTTAAATGTCTTAGCCAAGCTGGATGTGTTATTACTCCGGTAGCTAGCCATAAACATGTAGACAGTTTAAAGAAATAGTTCACCCTAAAATGAAATTCAGCTGAAAATGTGCTCATCCTCAGGTCATCCAAGATTAGGATGAGTTTGTTTCTTCATCAGATTTGTAGAAATGTAGCATTGCATCAGTGTCTCAGCAATGGATGCTCTGCAGTGAATGGGTGCCATCAGAATAAGAGTCCAAACATCTGATAAAAACATCACAATAATCCACAAGTAATCCACTCCACTCCAGTCCATCAGTTAACATCTGGAGAAGACAAAAGCTGAAATCCAGCATTAAGATTAAAAACATTATTGTGTTGTTATTATCAGCTGTTTGGACTCTCATTCTGACCAGTGGTGTATAAAGTACCTGAAAGCCATACTCAAGTAAAAGTACAGATATCTTACCAGAAAATGACTTTGGTAGAAGTTGAAGTCACCGTTTAGAATATTACTTGAGTAAAAGTCTTAAAGTATGTGATATTTATTGTACTTAAGTACGAAAAGTATTTTTTTAATCTTAAACGTACTTAAGTATTGAAAGTAAAAGTACAAGTAAATGCAAAATGGAAAAGAAGCAAATAAATATATATAAAAAAATGTTCATACAAAGCTTGAGTAGCAAGATTGTGTTCAGTTTTTAAAACGTTGAATACTGATATTTGAAATAATTTAAAACATGAAAAAGATAGTCGAAATGTGAAATTAAAACCTCCAGTAGGTGACAGCAAGTGACTGTTAATGAGTGAGTCATTGAGAT
>NW_015662173.1:250672-261747 GCF_001515625.1 Sinocyclocheilus rhinocerous | reverse complement strand
TACTTGATAATGTCAGATCGCACATCATTACAACAACACTTACCATATTATCGCAGACGATGCTGTGTATCGCACACCCCAGACTCGACTTGAGTGGAAAATGAATCATCCGTGGTTGTGCGTGCACTTGTTTGGTTTGCACATGAGCAAAAGTGTTTTTAGGAGCCTAACTTGCAAACGCCAGACCACTGATTCGTCAAATCTGCTTTCCTGCAGTCCGTGGCTGTTTCTCAATTCCAAGAACGGAAAGAACTTATTAAAACATTTCATACTATTATAGATATTATTTACATATAATTGCATATTGTTTTATTTTACAGCGTTATATGTTTAACTATGACTATGTTAAGATTAATTTTAATATGCCAATAAAAATACCGCAGACTTTCTCCGGGTCTTATAACTTTTAACGTATTTGCGAGAGCGAGTTTAAAGCTTGCAGGCTTCCGTACACCGGCGCCCGCATCGTCTTCTGGGATTTCTAACGTCTGCACTCGATGCATCCTCAATATCAAGAACACATCCAGGCACTTTCATGCATCCTCTTGCGTTCTTGAGTATTGGAATTGAACTTCGACGGTTAATGATGATGTAGAGCAAGATCGCTGAAGAACGCATATTGAGAAACGGCCCGTGTTCTTCTGACTATTTTGTTGTAAGTAACGAATATGCTTCGGGGAAATGTATCGGAGTAAAAGTATACATTTTAACTAGGAAATGTAGTGGAGTAAAAGTAAAAGTTGGCAGAAATATAAAAACTCAAGTAAAGTACAGATACTCCCAAAAAATACTTAAGTACTGTAACGAAGTATTATTACTTCGTTACAATACACCACTGATTCTGACGGCACCCATTCACTGCAGAGCATCCATTGCTGAGACAGTGATGGAATGACACATTTCTCCAAATATGATGAGGAAACAAAAACTCATCCTAATCTTGGATGGCATTAATTGGACACATATATAGTCCCACCCCAAATTCATGCCATTGCTTGAGCCAGTGTTTCGAATTCTCAACAATAATACGTATGTAGTGATGCAGAGGCAAAACGGTTATACTTTTCACAGGAATCAACCTACTATGGATGGATTGTAGTTATCTCTTTATATTAAGCTAAATAAATAAGAAATGAGACTGGAAAATGCCATTTAACCGATTCAAATTCACATCACCTAAGCACAATCTCTCCTGCTCCTGTAAAGGCATATATTGTGCTATATTCACCACAGTAGCCTGATTAAACCTAATTAAAAAGCAATATCCACTCGAGAGAGCCAGAATTCCCAGCTATGAACCTGTTCAAAACTGAAATATATCCAAAAGCACAGGGTAGATGTTTTTCTTGGCTTGGCTGCAGAGCTGTTTATTGTGGAGGTTTGTGCAGCAGGCAGATATTTCTCCTGCGTTTGTACAGTATGCATGGTGGACAGAAGGTGCCCTACGGGAGGAAGGTCAGCGAAGATTGGCAAGCCTTCTGTCAGCGTGCCGCACTGCTCAAACAGCACGCCATCACACCTTCAGAGACGCTCATTGTGCCAAAGACACACGGACACAAATGCTAAGAGTTGCTGTGCTTTTATGGAAATTCTTACAGTAGTAGTTAAATGACAGTACATGTTTTGTTTTGTGATGGTATCTGTGCCTTTCTGGTTCTTACCTGTGCTATTATAAAAGCTGTATTCATGATCAAACTTCAGATGCAAGACAAAAAAAAAACAAAAAAAAAACATGAGATTCAAGTCAGGTGATCAGCCGTTTTATAAAAGGCTTTCTTAGTACTGGTTAGTGTTTCTCAGACTGGTTTATTGTGAAAATAGCAGCACACATCCCTAGTTACCACAAAAATGACGTAACCTGCATTCATTTCCGAGGACAAATCTGAATACAGTATTTGTTGAAAGATACTACAGATAAACCTTGGCATAACTGATATTTTGAAACGCTGCGCATCAAGGACAGACAGAATCTAATAGAAGGAAGACAAGTGGCTCTTGTGTTTTTCCAGGGTTGGTTGCGGGTGTGAAGCATGCTGGGGCGTGTGCTGAGAGCAGCAGTAATATCATCTGAGCTGCAGACTCACAGCATAATCAGACGCTTATGTATAAATAGAAACGCTGTCTGTCTGAGTGCAGGGGAGGAGGACACGTTGCTGTGGCTCTTCCTGAGGAGTCTCTGTTCTTTAGCAGCTCGTCTTGTGCGTTTGAGGGTTGTTATTTAAGTAAGGCAAGGGTCAGAATCAATAACTTAATTTACATGCACATGAATTCAGATTAATATTGGAATATAGTCAAGTGTCGTGAACGTATTGACCCTATGAATATTCCCCAGTTAAGCCAATATTCCAGTTTAATTTAGAAATCTAAAAGGTAAACATCTTTTTGCCATTGTAATGGAATATTCAATTATTTGTCCATACAAAAACCTTTTTTGGATGCTACATGATACAGACAATTTCTGACGGACAAATTCTGAATATGCACATTTAAGGAAATATATTTCGCAATGGAGCAAGTAAACAAAATTATCCGAATAATGGCCTTAATTAACCTTAATATACATTTTGTTTTGACGAGGATCCGTTGTAGTTTTCAGTTCTCATACATAGATTCCCAGATAGCAAGCGAGCAGGTGAAAACCATTGAATCAATGTTAAAAATAGTTGATTTGTCAATGTTAATGGCATTAAATTAATATCACTTTTGCACCCGCAATTAATGTTGAAATTTCGACAAACCACCATTATTGTGATCAGTGTTTGCTTTAGTTGGGCTCTTGACTCTTTCTTTTCATTAAGTTAATTCTCTTTCAGTGTTTACAATAGTGTTTCAATGTAAACACTTAAGTATTAATAAAGAAATCGTTTAATGTTTTAAAGTAGTGCTGTCAAACTATTAATCGCGATTAATCGCATCCAAAATAAAAGTTTTTGTTTACATAATATATTTATGTGTACTGTGTATATTTATAATGTATATATAAATACACACACATGCATGTATATACAGTGCCTTGCGGAAGTATTCATACCCCTTCATTTATTTCACATTTTGTTATGTTGCAGCCTTATGCTAAACTGCTTTAAATTACTTTTTTTTCCACATCAATCTACACTCCATACACCATAATGACAAAGCAAAACCAGAACTGTCACAACTTTGTAAATTTATTACAAATAAAAAACTGAAATAAGTATGTTGCATAAGTATTCAAACCCTTAACTCATTACTTAGCTGAAGCACCTTAACAGCCTCAAGTCTTTTTGGGTTTGATGCGACAAGCTTTGCACATCAGCATTTGGCAATTATCTGTCATTCTTCTCCTCGCCTCTTCACCTCTCAAGCTCTGTCAGGTTGGATGTGGGCAGACGCACATTTTCAGGTTCCTCCAGAAATATTTAATTTGGGTTCAAGGCCAGGCTCTGGCTGGGCCACTCAAGGACATTCACAGAGTTGTCTATAAGCCACTCTTGCTGTGTTTAGGTTCATTGTCCTGTTGGAAGGTAAACCTACTGCACAGTCTGAGGTTCTGAATGCTCTGGACTAGGTTTTCATTAAGGCTATCGTCTCGGTTACGTATGTAACCCTCGTTCCCTGAAGGAGGGAACGGAGACGTTACGCCGAGTTAACTGACGTTAAAGGGATATTCTTCTTTCAGACGAATACAATCGGAGTTATATTAAATAATGTCCATGATTTTTAATGGGAGTGGATGGTAGCCCAAAATTTGAAGTCCAAAAAAATTTTACCCATCCATTATAAAAGAAGTTCACATGGCTCCGGGGGGTTAATAAAGGCCTTCTGAAGCGAAGTAATGCGTTTTTGTAAGAAAAATATCCATATTTACAACTTTATAAACCTTAATCTCTAGCTTTCGCTGACTGTCGTACGCGAGTTCACGAGAGAGTGGCGTCCAGTGGATGATGTATGACGTAGGAGTAGCATAAGCTCCAATGAGAATATGCTAGTCTCGCGAGAAACAAGTTTTGTTTACAGCAAAGGAAAACCAGTGTCCTCTTGGCTTATATCGAAATCCTCCGACATTTTTCTTTACAAATCCTCATTTTGTACTACTAATTCGTGACCGGTGTTTTGTTTCGCTCTCTCTTCTGCGCTTCCACGTTCGTCACTTCCACCTTCATCACCGCGTTTGCTTAATTAATATATATATATAGAATCATTTTATTTCGTCATATTCTGGATTTTTCAAGTTTTTTATGAAAACTTTGTTTTGAAGAACAGCTAAGCTATTCATTATGTTCACATATTCGTTATGAAGAAAATTCATTGGTCTAGGCTATTTGGAGTTATTATTATGAAGCTGATTTAAAATTCTTCATAACAAATTTTAAGAAGAAGTTAAAAGTTAATTTTTTTTCTTAACTTTTATTAGACTGCAGATCGAAATAAAAGTATTCTTGGTAATCTTTAAAATGAGAGAAACCACTGACATAATTTAGGCTATACTTTCTTCGACTGCAGAAAAAAAAAAACCTGAAACCATTTAATTTGCAGTGTTAACTTATGAATTAAAAGAAAGAAAAGAAATAAATCACAAGAACAATCAAGATTTTTCTTGTAATCGAGAAAAAATTTTTTTTTTACAAAATTACAAAATGACTGCTGAATGATGTTTTGCAGTGAACACATCTCCACTGCATAGCAGCATACAATCGCTGGCGTCAGTCGCAAATATTAAACATGTTTAAAAAAATCTTTGTGAAAACGACTGATTCTTGAATTCTGAGAATATAATCTTTAGACACCTTTAGAAACTATGTGACTTTTTCTGCCGACTGCAAACAGCGACTGATCCCAACTGGAGCAGACCTGTCTGACTGGGCATGATTCGTCATTATGACCAAATTCCATTTATAATCGGCCTGACAGTCGTGTAGTGTGTTCTCGGCTTTATGGATGTTTATTGTAACAAAGTTCGAGGAAAGTAAGGAAGAAATCGGAGTCGGCGTGACTGAGGCTCGTGGTAATTTATTTAACTGGTTCACAATTCCAAACAAACGTGCGCTTCAGGAGCTTCAAATAAACAGAACTACACAGCACTTAGTTGATTCTCTGCCTCACAGGCAACAGTCTTTTCCCCACGAGTCCTCAGTCTGTCTCTTTCTCTCCAGCTCTGGGTTTCTGCGTAGCCTTTTACGTTCTCTCCAGGCCAATCACTGAAATGAGAAACAGGTGAATGTCATTTTGCACTTGACCTACTTACTCACCGCTTGTCTCCGACCTCTCTCTCCTGCTGCAGACTCTGCTAAACCACACCCCCCTTGCCACATACCCCCACCGCCCGACTCAGGCCGGGGAGCCATCCGGCCTGCAGGCCCCCCCCTGAGGAAGTCAGCCACAGCCATCTGCGCCCCGGCCTGTGGATCACCTTGAACTTAAATGGCTGGATGGCCAGATACCAACGGGTGATCCACACATTAGTATCTTTCATGCGGTGGAGCCACTGCAGGGGCGCGTGGTCCGAACAGAGAGTGAACTCACGTCCCAGGAGATAATAGCAGAGGGTGAGAACGGCCCACCGGATTGCCAGGCACTCTTTTTCAATGGTGCTGTACATCGTCTCTCTCTTAGAGAGCTTCCGACTGATGTACAGCACCGGCCGCTCCTCACCCTCTATCTCCTGGGCCAGGACAGCTCCCAGCCCCCTGTCCAATGTGTCTGTCTGCAGCAAGAAGGGGAGAGAAAAATCAGGAGAGTGCAAAAGTGGTCCGCCACACAGAGCAGCCTTTACCTGGGTGAAAGCCTGCTGACACAGCTCCATCCACTTGACCGGATCTGGTGCTTCCTTTTTAGTGAGGTCAGTCAGCGGGCTGGTGAGGTTCGAATAATTAGGTACAAACCTTCTATAATAACCCGCCAGCCCCAGGAACTGCCTCACCTCCTTTTTGGTCTTGGGTCTCGGGCAGGCTGCAACCGCTGCAGTCTTACTAATTCGGGGACGCACCTGCCCGTGCCCCAAGTGGAAGCCCAGTTACCTGACCTCCACATGCCCAACCGCACACTTCTTCGGGTTGGCTGTCAGTCCGGCCCTTCTCAGTACTCTCAGTACGGCCTGCACATGCTCCATATGCTGCTACCAGTCGTTACTATAAACAAAAATATAATCTAGTTATGCAGCGGCATATGCCGCATGCGGCCAAAGAATTTTATCCATGAGGAGCTGAAATGTGGCCGGTGCCCCGAACAACCCGAACGGAAGCGTAACGAATTGGTGCAATTCAAACGGCATTGTGAAGGCTGTTTTTTCTTTGAATAGAGGTGATAAGGGGATCTGCCAATATCCTTTAGTTAAATCCAGTGTTGAATTAAAACGAGCTGCACCCAGCCGATCAAGCAATTCGTCAACCCGCGGCATTGGATATGCGTCGAATTTCGACACAGCATTCACCTTGCGATAATCCAAACAGAATCGTACCGAGCCGTCCATTTTTGGTACTATAACTATCGGGCTCGCCCAATCGCTGTGGGATTCCTCGATTACTCCCATCTCTAGTATCGCCTCTAATTCCGCCTGAACCACCTTTTTTTGTGTTCAGGTAAACGATATGGCCAGCTGCGAACCACCACTCCCGGCTCGGTTTCTATGTGGTGCTGTATGAGGTCTGTTCGACCAGGCAGGGGCGAGAACACATCTGCAAATGCAGCCTGTAGCTTGGCTACATCAGCGAGCTGCGAGGCTGAGAGGTGGTCGCCCCCCAGGGTCCAGAGCTAGAGATTGCAGTTTGGTATTTACTTCTGGCCCGAGATCCTCCTCCCCACTCACTGCCGTCCCTAGCATCACTGACTCCGCCTCACTCCATTTTTTAAGGAGGTTGAGGTGATAAATCTGATGTGCTCCACCCCTATCCGTACGAATGACCTCATAATCAAGATCCCCAATTTGCCGTGTGACCTCAAAGGGTCCTTGCCACTTGGCAAGTAATTTAGAGCTAGACGTAGGAAGCAATACTAGCACTTTTTCTCCCGGTGCAAATTTACATAGCCTGGTTTCCCTGTTGTACAGCCGACTCTGCCTGTCCTGGGCCTGTAATAAATTCTCCATTGACAGCCGCCCAAAGGTGTGGAGTTTTGTTCTCAGGTCCAGCACAAACTGAAATTCATTTCGACTTTCTGAAGGCCCCTCCTCCCAAGTTTCTCTCAGGACGTCCAGAACCCCGCGGGGCTGATGCCCATAGAGAAACTCAAAGGGGGAAAAGCCCGTCGAGGCTTGCGGGACCTCCCGCACAGCGAACAAGAGGGGTTCCAGCCACCTGTCCCATTTTGGCGTCTTCGTGAACGAACTTCCGAATCATGGTTTTTAACGTGCGATTAAATCATTCCACCAGACCGTCTGTGGGTGGTAGACACTGGTGCAAATCGACTTAAAGGGGTCATATGATGTTGCTAAAAAGAACATTATGTTGTGTATTTGGTGTAATGCAATGTGTTTATGCGGTTTAAGGTTAAAAAAACGCCACATTTATATTTAGCTTGTTCTATATTTCTATTTACACTAATTGTGAAATGTGAAATCATTGTGAAATATGTGATGTCTGACTGGTGTTTTTCAGTCATGGCACCAGGTGTGCTGGAGAGGTTTCTGCGGTTTCAAACAACAACATCTGTGGAGTGGGCGTGGCCTACAACTCCAAGGTAGCAGGTACGTCTCTGATAGGCTCTGACAGTGATGACCTCATAATAACATTAACATCTCATATAAGATGCCAGGCGAATCGTCTTGAAAGTAGATGAGAGTGTCAGGGACGGAACCAGAAAAGAGCTGTCAAGTCAGACAACAGGCACTTGCCATAGTAAACCAGCTGAGAAGTTTTCAGTGGATGCAACTCAAATACTGCTGCTTTTATGTGAAGATGAATTTAGAAGTAATCCAATGTCCTTTTTATTTAATTTCCAAAAAAGTCTATCTGTTTCCTCCATTTTTAGATTTCAGAAAAATCATATATCCTACACTGAGTGTTCACATATATTATTCACTCATATATACTGATATTAAGCTTTTTGCTTTCTGTACTGGCTATTGGATTGTTAGGCTTGCTCGTGTCAGCATGACATCACAACAACTGCTTCTGAGCAAAAGCTGCTTCTCAAACAAACCTAATAATACCAAGAACATGTTTTTGGTTGCAGATGGTGCAGACAAATGTACAAATTCAGCATGCAATTCAATTCATGATTATTTGTATAGTGCTTTTTAAACGCATAATATTTAAATGCAGCTTTACAGAAAATGCACGTTTCAAATGTTACATTCAAGAAGCACAAACAATATTCACAAGTGTTTGGATGCTATCAAGACAGTGTTGTATTTAAAAAACTTGCATGCTTTATCAGGTTTGTTCTGTGCAGTCAGTAATGATGAATGACTTGTCTCCGTTTGAGACATCGGTTTGTTTCTTAGTCTAATGGAATATCAGCTCAATTGATAATTTCTACCCTTCCCCTCTTCCACAACATCCAGCAGCCAGCACCAACAGCAGCATCAATAAAAATATCATTTACGCTCTGCAGCACATTGATTTTTTTTTCTTTTCAAAAGGCCACAAAAGAAAAGGCAAGTAACTAATAGCCAGTGAATGTCTTTTGTCCCTCACAAAGGGACACACGCATGACTCTAGCTTCAGCTTCAGCCAGGAAGAGGTCAGTATGAGGACACTCAGTCAGTCTGACAGCCGCTGATGTCTCATGGCACACAGCACTGATGTTCCTGGAGTGCCTTCATACATGGATTTAAGCTTTAACATGTGCGGTAGAAAAAACAATATACAGAGTCTAAGTATATTTAACCTGAACTGTTATACAGTCTTTTGTTCAGGAATACAGTTACACTCGCAGTATAAAAACTATTGAACTTGTATTAGAGTTTTCTTCACAGTGGACTTAAAAATCAAAAAAAAAAAAAAAAAAAAAAAAAAACGGGTTAGAAGTATATAACTAGTTAATTAACAATGTACCAATAAGTTTACTTAAACTTTCAGGAGTAAAGAAAAAGGTAGATGTTAACTAGTTACTCAGTTTACTACTGTTACACTTAAAATGATACTTGTATAAACTTTATTATGGGCCAATTTATTCCCAAGAAATATTGAAATAGTACACATACACATGTAATGAGGGTGAGGCGGAAGCCGAGGAAGAATCCATATGCAGATGTTTATTGAAGCAGTCCAACAATACCAAACTCAGTGTCAGTAAAAACAGGCAATGGGGTCAAAACACAGTAAGGCAGTCCAACCAGGCAAACAGGCAAAGGGGGAAATCCAAAATAGAAGTCAAAACGAACAGACAAACAGGTCATACAAGTGGCAACAGCAGAGGAGTGCTAACAGTCAATACTCGGGCGAGGGCTCCCTCTGCTGGCTTGGTGTTGCAGAACCCCCCCTCTAGGAGCGACTCCTGGCGCTCTGCGTAGGCGTCGTCTTCGGTTTGCCTGGAGTTCTTGAACTCGTACAGCTCTTTGAAGATGAACATGAGCGCTATTCCACACCCTCTCGCAACGACGTATCCAGTCATCTACCGCAGGAACGGAGGAAGGTTCGCCAGACCACGGGAACAAAGGAGGTTGATATCCTAGTACACATTGAAATGGGGTGAGTCCTGTAGAGGCATGGGTTAATGAGTTTTGGGCATATTCTGCCCAAGGCAAGAATTCTGCCCACCGATTCTGTTCCCGGCTGCAGTAGGTTCTCAGATATCTACCAATCTCCTGATTGAGTCTCTCGACTTGACCGTTTGACTGTGGGTGATAGCCTGACGTCAGACTCACATTGATGTCCAATTGTCGGCAGAAAGCTTTCCACACCTGAGAGGTGAATTGAGTCCCTCGATCCGAGACGATGTCTTCGGGTAAGCCATAAATTCGAAACACCTGGTGAAATAGAGCTTGAGCCGTTTCCATGGCTGTTGGCAGACCTTTGAGGGGAATGAGGCGGCAAGACTTAGAGAATCTGTCGATGATGACTAGAATTGTAGTGAAATCTTGGGATGGTGGGAGATCGGTAACAAAGTCGATTGACAGGTGAGACCATGGACGTTGCGGGATAGGTAGCGGCTGCAGAAGACCGGATGGCAGTTCCTTGGGGGTCTTAGATTGCGCGCAAACTTGGCAAGCTTTCACGTAATCAGTTACATCTCTATTCATGGTAGTAATTACAGAGGAAGGAAGAATGGGTTCAGGAGAATGATCTTGGAGAGGAGGATCATGACACCTGGAGAGGGCGTCTGCCTTGCTATTCTTACTTCCTGGGCGATAGGTGAATAGTAAATTGAAACCTTGAAAAGAACAGTGACCATCTGGCCTGACGTGGGTTTAGTCTCTTGGCACTTTTCACATACTCAAGATTCTTGTGATCGGTGATAACCTGGAACGGGTGAACGGCTCCCTCCAACCAGTGTCTCCATTCCTCTATCGCAGCTTTCATGGACAGTAACTCCTTATTACCAACATCATAGTTTCTTTCGGCCGAAGTGAGTTTTCTTGAAAAGAATGCACATGGGTACAATTTAGCTGGTTGACCATGACGCTGTGACAGTACTGCCCCAATTCCATAGTCTGATGCATCCACCTCCACTACAAATGGGAGGTTAGGGTCAGGGTGTTTCTGGATAGGTGCTGAAGTGAAAGTGAAAGGTCTCCCCTTCAGAAGAGACGTCAACGGGGAGGTGATCGTGCTGTAGTTTCTGATGAAACGCCGGTAGAAGTTGGCAAAGCCTAGAAATCTTTGAAGTTCCTTGATTGTGGATGGTTGGGACCATTCCATGACTGCCTGGATCTTGGAAGTGTCCATCTCGACTCCTTGATGACTGATGTGATACCCCAAGAACGTGGTGTTCTGGACATGGAACTCACATTTTTCCGCTTTTACATAGAGTTGGTGCTTAAGGAGACGAGAGAGGATGTCCTGGACATGTTTGATGTGTTCAGCTTCAGACTTTGAGTAAGTCAGAATATCGTCAATGTAGACAATAACATACTGGTTCAAGATGTCCCTGAAGATCTCGTTAATGAATGATTGGAACACAGCTGGGGCGTTGGCTAGCCCAAACGGCATCACCGA
>NW_015662173.1:248731-249684 GCF_001515625.1 Sinocyclocheilus rhinocerous | reverse complement strand
CAGTAAGCCAGTCCAACCAGGCAAACAGGCAAAAGGGGTAATCCAAAAGAGAAGTCAAAACAAACAGGTCATATACGTGGCAATAAGGCAGAGATACAAACGCTTGGTAAGGCAGGATAAACTGGCAATACTTCGCAAGGTAGTCATGTGGTGGCCAGGTTAATATGGCCACTAAACAGGAAGTTTGCAGAGAAAGCAGAGGGAGTGCTAACAGTCAATACTCGGGCGAGGGCTCCCTCTGCTGGCTTGGTGTTACAACACGTGAACTGATATTAGTATACCTACTACTACTATAGTATGCTTAGTGCATTTTAGTGTATATACGTTTCTACAGTGTGTGCATAATTATTAGGCACGTTGATATTCTGATCATATTGTTCTTCCAAGCACATTTTACCAATTCCAAACCACATCAATCTTAATAACTACTATTGATTTTGTATTTAATCATTTATAAGTGATATATAATTGTCCATGAAGGCTGGAAGTGAAAATTCCTTATATTCAGGTGTGCAGAATTATTAGGCACGTTTTCTTTTACAGATAAAATGAGCCAAAAAAGAGATTCAAACTAAAGACTAAAAGTCAAAAAATTATTAAATGCCCATGAGAAATATTCAAAACTAATGCAATACTAGAATTTGCAAAGTGAATTTGCATGACCATTGGTCAGCAAAATGCTCACTTGGTCAGCGGTGTCGGAAAAAAAAAACAGGTGGAGAAGAAAAGACACATATTAACTGCAAAAGAATGAAGAATTAATGTAAAGAATTAGGTGTGAAACCATCAGGAAACATTTAGTCTCCAGCGCCACCATTTTCCAGAACTGCAACCTTCCTGGAGTCTCCAGAATTACAAGGTGTCAGGTTCTCAGAGACTTTGCTTGGGTAAAATATCCTAGAAAATGACCCTCACTTAATAAGAATAACATGCTGAAGTATTGTGAAATACAT
>NW_015662173.1:243814-247788 GCF_001515625.1 Sinocyclocheilus rhinocerous | reverse complement strand
AATGACCCTCACTTAATAAGAATAACATGCTGAAGTATTGTGAAATACATGAAGACTAATTTTTATAGGCTTTATGGACAGATAAGTTGAGAGTGACTCTTGAAGGACCAGCACCACATCCTCTTGTACCACTGTTTGAAGAATTTATCTCCAGAATCTGGCAGTAAGTTTTAGGAGCTCATTTTTAGTCAATCCTGCAATGACCCTCACTTAATAAGAATAACATGCTGAAGTATTGTGAAATACATGAAGACTAATTTTTATAGGCTTTATGGACAGATATGTTGAGAGTGACTCTTGAAGGACCAGCACCACATCCTCTTGTACCACTGTTTGAAGAATTTATCTCCAGAATCTGGCAGTAAGTTTTAGGAGCTCATTTTTAGTCAATCCTGCAAGACAGACTTTTCAGGATAGGAGATGGACTAAAAGTGAACTAAAAATGAATAAATACAAAATTAATACTAGTTATTAAGATTGATGTGGTTTGGAATTGGTCAAATGTGCTTGGGAAAAAAATATGTTTAGAATATCAATGTGCCTAATAATTATGCACACACTGTAATGTGTAAGTGCATGGTTTAGAGTGTATCGTTTGGGACGCAGCTTTGAACTTAAGGGTTTTTTTGTTTTGTTTTTTTAATAAAAGTATACTTAAAATACTTAATTATACCTTTATTAAGTATATCTCAATCAAAAGGTTAAGTATAGGCCAAGTGTGCTTAGACTTTTGTGTATACGTGCCAGAATTAAGGCAAGTATATTTTGGAGAGTATACTTTGATAAACTAAAAAGTAAGCCAGTTGAGTCCCAATATGTATTGACATATACATACAAGTATACCTCAATGATATTATGATATCAATGATACCTAATTTCCTTCTGGGGAATAATAAAGTATTTCTGATTTCTGATTATTAGTACACTTACTAAATAAAGTTTTCTTGGAATACTTGAACTTTACTTAAGTTTGCGTAATAAAATGAACTTGCAGTATACACTTTTGTAAGTGTAGTCCAGCATAAGGTCACTTTCAGCAGGTTTTGTAGACGAGAGAGAAATCAAAGTTAAGGTGAAATCTCATTTGTGCTTGATGAAGCACCTAAGCCATTATCTTCAGTGAATCTCAAGCCCTCTCACCCCTGCACTCATCACCGCAGAGCATCAATAGAGTAACATCAAGCGTTTTCCTGCTGTTCCCATGTTCTCAATCCTGCCATTTCACAGGCATTCGTATGCTGGACCAGCCCTTCATGACGGACATCATCGAGGCCTCGTCCATCAGCCACATGCCACAGGTTATTGACATCTACAGCGCTAGCTGGGGTCCCACAGACGACGGCAAGACGGTGGACGGCCCGCGTGAGCTTACCCTGCAGGCCATGGCTGACGGAGTCAACAAGGTACCTCACGCTTAAAAACCACAGAAGTTTCTTACAGGATAAGCGTAGCTAAATTGATTCCCTTGTGAATCACCTGAGAGAGAGAAAAAAAGAGAGGAAATACAGAGGTACAGAATTGTAACATCTGGTCCAGTCAGGAAAAAAACCCCAGAGTTCAGAGTCTTCCTGGTCTCTCTCTGCCACTTTAGATCAACTTTAACACCAGACACCTGGACAAATAATGCTGTACTTCAGAAAATTTGCATTTACATTTAGACATTTAGCAGACGCTTTTATCCAAAGCGACTTACAAATGAGGACAATGGAAGCAATCAAAATAAAAAAAAGAGCAATGATATGCAAGTGCTATAACAAGTCTCAGTTAGCTTAATACAGTACACATAGCAAGGTTTTTTTTAAATCATATAATAAATAAAAAAGAAAACAGATAGAATAGAAAAAAAATAGAGCAAGCTAGTGTTAGAGGCCATTTTTTCTTTTGTTAATCAGAAGAAGTCCGAAAGTCAGAATTATAATTGTATAATAAATAAAAAGAAAATGAATAGATAGAATGCAAAAAGATTAGAGATGCAAGTGTTAGTTTTTTTTTTTCTAAAGAAAACAAGCAGTTAGTAAATAGAGTGCAAGTCTAAAAGGGGCAGCAAGAAATGTCTGTTAGACAAGGTGAGATGCGAGCAGCTATCGTCGGATCATCAGGATGGAATGAGAGGTAGAGTTGAGTGTCATCAGCATAGCAGTGATATGAAAAGCCATGTTTCTGAATGACAGAACCTAATGATGCCATGCAGACAGAGAACAGAAGTGGTCCAAGAACTGAGCCCCGAGGCACCCCAGTAGTTAGATGTTGCGACTTGGACCCCTCACCTCTCCAAGATACTTTGAAGGACCTATCTGATAGGTAAGACTCAAACCACTGGAGTGCGGTTCCTGAGATGTCCTTTGCCAATAGGGTTGACAGGAGGATCTGGTGGTTAACCGTGTCAAAAGCAGCGGACAGATCCAGCAAGATAAGTATTGAAGATTTGGCCTCCGCTCCTGCCAGTCTTAAGGCCGGGACACACCAAGCCGACGGTCGGCCATTGGCCAACGTCGGGCCGACGGCGAGTGACGGTCGGGCTAGTTTGTTTGGTGTGTTCCACTCGTCGGCTCTCGTTGGGATCACGTCGGCGGAAGTTTGCCCGATTCAACATGTTGAATCGGCGTCAGGCCGATGGGACCTTCGGCGTGAGTGAGAGCTCTGATTTGATGTTCAGTTTAGCGAACCAGTCAGTGCCCGAGAATTAAAGCGAAAGTGATGAAAACAAGCACGTAAATGAAGGTGGTACAGACAGAACGCTGTTTAAAGGTTACGTGATCTTTCCCAATCATTCTAATACGCGAATGTTTTCATAACAACATGAGCCGCTTAAAATTATTAAAGTTATCAACGTTACTGATATTCAAAATGGTAAGCAAGCGCTGCTTTGTTTACGTTTCGTATATCTGCATTTATCTCGTATATCTTTGTTTTGGTTTCTTCTTTTGATTGACGAATATATATTATTGATAGCTGCTGATATAGACAGTTAATTCCTCTCACGCATGCACAGAACGCATGTGTTAGTTTGCCGTCAGCTGTAGTCTGTGCGGTGTGTTCGAGGGCAGCTTTTTGGTCTGACGCTGCCGACGCGAGGCGACAACACCATCGGCTTTCGTCGCCGCTAGTTCTTTGAAGTCGGCTTGGTGTGTCCCGGCCTTTAGGGCTTCAACAACTGAGAGCAAGGAAGTCTCGGTTGAATGTTCACTTCTGAAACTGGACTGGTTGCTGTCAAGGAGGTTGTTCTGTGTGAGAAAGGCAGAGACTTGGTTGAACACAGCTCGTTCAAGTGTTTTTGCAATGAAGAGACTTGGTTGAACACAACTCGTTCAAGTGTTTTTGCAATGAAAGGTAGAAGGGAAACCGGTCTGTAGTTCTCTAAAAGAGATGGGTTAAGGGTGGGTTTCTTAAGTAGTGGGGTTATACGAGCCTGTCTAAATGCTGAGGGAAAAACACCAGTGTGAAGGGATGGTGTTAATGATGTGAGTGAGTGCAGGTACAACTGCGGGAGAAATGGCTTGAAGAAGATGAGATGGAATAGGATCAAGCGGACAAGTAGTAGGATGATTAGAAAGAATGAGTTTGGAGACTTCTGCCTCAGAGAGTGAAGAGAAGGATGTGAACGAGTGTATGTTTGCTGGTAAGATGTGCTTGACAGATTCAGCAGCCCTGAGATTAGAACGATGTTCGCGGAGAACATCAGATAACCAAGGGGCAGAAGGGTTGGTACGGGCTGGCCTGAAAGACAAGGGGCAGACAGTGTTTAAACAAGATGTAAGAGTGGAGCAGAAAATATCAGTAGCACTGTTAGCATCAAGAGATGATAACTGTTTAGGGGGAGGAATCGAAGATGAAACCATAGCAGATAGCCTGGAGAGTGAGAGTGAGCGTAGGTTACAATGAAAGATGACATGTGGAGGGGTATGTGTTGTGTCAGGAACCATGTTGAGGTTAAGAGTGAGGAGGAAGTGATCCGAGGTGTGCAGTGGAGTAAC
>NW_015662173.1:234848-242668 GCF_001515625.1 Sinocyclocheilus rhinocerous | reverse complement strand
GCAGACTGACAATTCTAGAGACCAATAGAAAAAGAAAGTAGTGTATTAGCAGACATAGGCAAAGTGCGCAGGTTGTTAGGATTGCGCTGCCTATAGTGTGTGATGCCTGGTTTGCGAGTGGTAGTAATAGTAGGGATATGGAAACACATAGTAAGAGTTGGTCATAAAAACTGAAACAGAAGTGAAGAAAGGTGTAAAAAAAGAGGTTGAGTCAAAAGCAATACTTATGTCCTTAACACAAATACTTATGTCCTTAACACAACTTCAGCACGTCGTCAGAAAATATGAGTGTATTTAGAGATTCAAATTCAAAATAAAACCAGTTTCACTCATATAACTAGAATTTGCATTTCTAGAAATAAATCTCTATATGCTGTATTCCCAATATTCCACAGAAAAATCATAGTTTAGTATGCAGATAATATGACAATGTTATCATTGTTGGCTATCTTTTGAATTGCAAATATCAGTGTAATCACTGTCGATGTCGAATTGAGAATTTGAGAATTAGATGAGAATTTCTCACATTTGGTCAATGAGAATTTCTCACATTTTAATCTTTGTAAATATAAGTACTTGTCTCAAGCAAATGCTGCAAATTCATTAATTTCAAATGCTACGTTGATTATTGTCCTTCTCCACATTTCCAAACCATCTTCATGATGCTAAAGTGCTCCTGTAATATGAAACAGTCCCGAACAAATAGTCCTACACTATTTAAAAAAAAAAAATCCAGTTTTAACCAGGCAACCACCTTAAAAACATGTGGTGATGTGAAAGCCACATGATGAATCAAACCTCAACACGAGTTGAGGTGAATATTAATATATTGAAGGTGCACACAGTGTCATACAAATACTAAACGCCATCATGCGAATACACATGCCACTAAAATAATGCAATTAATATTAATTTAACAACATTAATGTACATAATTGATGAGAAAAAAAAAAAGAAAAAAAAAGAAGCATAGTTATTGCTCGCCACTGATATATAGGGAACATACCATTAGATAATTAACAGATTTTTACAATAGCATTTTTACAGTCTTGTACTAATAAAATTTCTATCATTTTTTATTCAGACGACAAGCATTCAAAGGCATCTATGTGTTGCATCCATGCAGCTTCATTACAAAATAGCTTTGACTCCTCAAGACTCTCCAGGAGTTCTCCCACATATGTCAACCTTGCAAAGTCTCCTCGCATCACACTAAAAGTGTCATTTAGATGCACATTCCCTGTTCGTGACTGCTGCCTTCACAAATTGCCTCGGCTAATGGGTATAAATGGCGCCGAGCGCTCCTCTGCTGAGCAGGATTTATGAGGGCGCTCCACTTGTCAAGCCGAGGCATCGCACAAAGTAATCGCTGTGTGTTTTGAGCAGCCCTTTGCAATTGAAATCAGATTGGACAAGAATAGCAGTAATGGGTGAAGACTGTCTGTCCCTCAGGCTTCCTCACTGCAGTTGGAGAGGACTGAGGTTGAGCCTGGGAGTAATACTAAACGCTGTTTAATCATTATGAGGGTCAGATGGCAAACACTTCTCGTATGCTTCATTTATTTATTTGTAGGATGCCACACAGAGTGCTAATGAAACGCCAGATACAGTTGAGCATTGCGGTTTGGCTGCTGGTGACAGCATGTTTGGCAAAATGTCAGTTACCACAGAAAATCATCTTGACTTGTCAGTCAAAGTTTGTGGTTACTGTACAGCAGTGGAAACACATGGGGCATTGCAGCAGACATATAAAGATATATCCAATCTTTCAACCTCAGTGTCATATCCTTGTAACACTGCATGAATATGCACAAAATATACACAATGATAAAAGAAAGAGGAGAAAACTCTAGAATTGATGTTGGTGGACCTACCTGTAGGACAGTTTCACATTTCTGCTTCAAACCCTGTGTAACAATGACTTTGTGGAAGAAATCTGGGATCAGTCCCGATGATTTTCTGCGCTGATAAACTTGCCACAAATGCTGTCAATAGACTAAATAAAGCAAAAAACTTTAATTTAACCAGCTGACCTTTGATTGACGAGTTTCTGTTTTGCTGTTGGACACTATGGCAATGCTGGTCCACCAGCTAGACTAGCAAAAAAATCTAATAATAAAATACATATCCAGCATTACACATTTTGTGAAAGTGTCTATTTTGTGTCTATTTTATTTAAAGGCACAATATGTAAGATTTTTTTATTAAAACGTCCAAAAACTACTAGAACAGTGTTATATATTTTTCTGACTTGTGTACTTACATTATCCCAAATGTTTCGAAGAATGTTTAAATCCAGAGAAATAAGCAATTTTAACTAGTGACACAGACCGTGTCCATAGTGTCATTGTGTCGCCTGCCAATGACGTCATAACCCCTAGATTTTCCTAGGTTTTTTAGAAAACATGGAAACACCAAAGACGCTTTAATATGTTGTGAGTTTTAATAGAAAAGTTTGAAAAGTTTGTCATTAATCACTTACCCTCATGTTGTTCCAAACCCGTAAAAGCTTCGTTCGTCTTTGGAACACTTCGTCTTTTAAGATATTTTGGATGAAAACCGGGAGGCTTGTGACTGTCCCATTGACTGCCAAGTAATTAACACTGTCAAGGCCCAGAAAAGTATGAAAGACATCGTCAAAATAGTCCATCTGCCATCAGTGGTTCAATCTGAATTTTATGAAGCGACGAGAACTATTTTTGTGTGCAAAGAAAACAAAATATCGACTTTATTAAACTTTTTCTTGTCCTCCGTGACACTTCCTGCGAGCAGACCATGACGCATGCGGACAGATGAAACACGCCTCAGATGAGCGCGCCTCAGATCACGCGTGACGCATGCGCCGTGATCTGCAAACGTAGAGGCCAGCATACAGACAGAGAACCCGGAAGGCGCTGTGTTTACACCAAGGGGCAACCTCCCGCTCTCTCTCTATTAAGCCTTAAAGTTCTGCATAATTAAGGGCGTGGCCACTTGAGTGACAGGTGGATTGCCGCTGCTGACACTGCCGTCGAGCTAGGTGGGCATGGCTTCAGCAACCAGCTCCCGCCTTTTTGCCCATTTTCGATTATCCGGGAGTGACGCGCTACCAAGATGGCGACAGCCCTCTCCGCCCACTTTGAGCTTCAAAAACGCTCTTCAGAAAACTACGGGTGATGTCACGGACACTACGTTCATGTTTTCATACAGTCTTTGGTTTACACACAGAGGAGATGCACGCTGGGGGGGTTAGTTTTTTTTTAAGTTTTTGCTTAATCCGATAACATTTTCGGGAAAAAGAAATTCCTCTCTGGGGCAAAATGAGGGTTAAAGACTTGCGATCTCAAAACACTTACTGTAGTGCATAATTTGTTAACTAATTTGGATGTTTGCATCATATAATCAGCTCCATATATATGGCTTTTCCGATGAAGTAAACTTGCTCGGTAGCTCACCTGGGAGAGCACTGCACATGCATTATGGAGTCCATAAATCACAAGTCACGACTCTCGATAACCGAGATCAAAGACTAGTCAAAGCAAGATAAAATGCTGTGGTTGCTTCAGCAAATATGTTTTTATCTCACGTTTGCTTTTGTTAACACTATCACTTAGGTTTAGTGTAGCTGGTACAAATGCAATAAAGCTTTAACTTCTTAGCGGATCCTAAGAAGGTATGTATGGTACGATATATATGTATGATATGTATAAAACTCAATGTAATAAAACATTTAACATTCATCTGTTTATGATAAACTCTATACACTTTTAGCACCACTCACTGGACATCTAAACGTGTTGCAAAACGCACAAGAAGCAAAGTCGTATCAGTTTGCAGAAATGACGCTACAGGCATGTTTTTCCAGTGAGTCAGGGTTGAAGAAATGAGATGCACTTCCTCGGCTCTAATAATGCCTGAACACCTTAGCATAGCTTCAAGGTTGATGAAGTCTAAATTGTTTTCACCCTAGCAATGTATTAAACGTGGTGTATAATTGTGACTTTATTGTATTACACCGTTGAGACTTTATTTCTCATATTAGCAAACAAGTTTTATTAGCCCCTCGGCATGTCACATTTGCCAAACATAAGATTGGGGTTATTAGATGCTGAATGAGTCATTTTGATATAAAATCTAAATTATGAGAAGTTTCTGTAGCGATTGCAGAATGTGAAGACACCATCTTATTTTCTTATTTGTTTACTCCAAAGAGGCTGATGCCCAGGGATCTGGAAGCACCGTAATCGCTCCTCGATGTGTTAGCATGGTAAAACACCACGTACTGTCCAAATAACAATAATCAAGGACCCTTTTAAGATCACAATTGCACTGTACAAATTTCCTCCTGTCAGGTGCCTGCCACTATAAAACACAAAGCCTAAAGTAAAGAGCGCTGTTGCATTCAGCTAAAAGCATCAAAATTATATGTTCAGACGAGAACCTTAAACACAATGGCTGTGCCTGAATCATCGACACTCAAGAGGAGAGCTTGTAATCTTTAAAAGGTCTTGAAACGCCTCTCTGATGTCTCTGTTGAATTACTCATGGTTATGCGAGTGTAATTTGTATGATAAATGGAGTAAATCTGGAAGGCTCTTGAAGAGAAATATCAAAGAATGATGAAAGCTGCTCCTCCACCCTCGCCTCCACCTTCAGCAACGGCCGTAAACGAAACCCTGAAGCAGGCGTGGTGAGTGTGTGTGTGTGTATCGGTGTTTCCTACATATTCTGTTTGTTTGTGGGGGGCACCGACTCAGTCCTTTAAAAAAAAATTACTTGCAAAACACAAACAAAGCCATTTTCCACCCCAAATTATGTTTTTATGATTACTATTTTTAAAAGCACAATGTTGTATATATATATAATTTTTATTATAGCATTTATTACAACATTATTACAATGGTATTACCATATTATTATTATTATTATTATGAAATGTATTTTATTTAATTATAATGCCCTTTATACAACATTATTACAACATCAGCATTTATTCTTTTATTCTTATTATTTTAATATTATTTATTTTATCCACTTTTGTATTTTATATCATCTTCTTATATTTTACTCTTCTTATTTTTATCATAAAAAGAAATGATAAGGATGTTGTGAAAGGCAATCATCTGTGGGATATATCTTTCTGAGGTGAAATAGGTTCAGGACGGTTCCAGTTGTGTAATATTGAGTCTGGACATTTTTACAGCAATATTCAATTTGGTGCGCCAAAGTCATAGGTGCTTAAAACATGCTTTTGAAACACAATCCCTTTTTCCACAGTGTGATAATACAGAGTATGACAGTGATAAAATGACAGGGAGTTAATAGTTTCATCCATTTTGTGTCTGAACAATGACTCAGATGGAGTCAGAGGGATGCATTGAGCTAGGAACTTAATCAGAGTGTATCTCCAGACTCAAAGAAAGCGTCTGAGATGAAGACTGTGGTTAGTCTGTCAGAGGAAAGGCAGGAATTGCCTTGTGTCAGTCCTGATTCTCTCAGGGTGATCAGGGCTGCTTCGGTTTGGTGTCATGAGATGCCAGTTTATCGCTTTTCTCTGATTGAACACTGAACAGTAGAAATACACAAGATTTATTAACCAATATTTTTCACAATGATATTCATTCAAATATATTCACACAAATTAGGCCCACATCAAATAAAACAAAGCACTAAATAATTCATTTTTTGGCTTTCATCTCATTGTTTTAGTGAGGTTTGCTTACATCAGTCAAAATTGGTCACAAGTACAAACGTCCATCTCTGGAGGGTAAATATGGATGTTTCTTTCATCTCCTGCCTTTGATAGATCATGAAATGGCAGGCAACTCCAAAGTCTACATTACCTCAAAGTGTTGTGACGAACAAAGCTTTGGGATTTTGTAGGGTTTTCCTCACTGCGCAACCGAACCAAGTTCTGTTAATGATCAACAAAGTTCAAAATTTACGAATTGACGTCCATTCCACCGATGAGCTGGAATGTGAATGGGCCACAAACAGGACAGGAAGGGAAATGTACAGAATTGCGTTTAAACAAATTCAACACAAGTCACACAACAGAGGAATTTCATTGGTCCAACACAACAACAAAATGAGCAAGAACAAATAATTTTTATTTAGCTGTTTCCACCTTGTACACTTAAAAAAACTTAGAAATTACTAGTTAATTTAACAATTACAAAGATAAAGCAAGGAGCACGTTGAATTAAATGAAAAAAAATTAAGGTAGCAAACTGAAAAATTTGTGTTTTTAAATTGTATTTGCTATTTTGACAAATCACTTTTTACAGTGTATGGTTGCTTCATGTTGGTTTGACTCCGTGATGTTATTCCACTATAGTCAAAAAAGATTTTATTAGAATTAAATACATTTTGAGATTGCTCACAAATTTCTATATATTTCATCCAATGATCTAGTGTTTTTGGAAATACCCCATATGCTGTGTGTGTGATAAAAATGATCATGGACAATTTATATGTAAAATGAAATTATTATTAAATTTAATTGAACTTTCTTAGAACAGCAACTAATCTCTTTGAATTTCATACATTCTTACAGTTTAAATTTAACCCGGAATTCTGCATCCTGTTTGCTTCCTCTGAAGTCAGTTCAAAACAGAATTAGAATTTCAAAGGCATTTTTCACCTGCTGTTTGCTGAAATGTAATCAGGATATCATTGGCACTAATTTTTAATTAAGGCTTTCTCTTTTTCTGCATCTGTCTCCAGGCCACCACGGATCTGTATGGAAACTGCACACTGCGTCATTCGGGCACATCTGCTGCTGCCCCTGAGGCCGCTGGCGTGTTTGCCCTGGCGTTGGAGGCCAAGTATGTACACTTTTGTTTTCCAGCGCTCAGCTCTGATGAGTAGTGAGCCTCTATCAAAGATTTATGAAACAATAAGGCAGCGTTGCTGGCAGACGGCAGCTGAGATCGTAGATTACTGCAGACGAGGGTTGTGTCAGAGCGCAGCACCGCAAGCACAACTCCCGCTCGAAAACCTCCCTGATGTATGATTGATAGCCTTTAACACAGAAATGGTGCTGATGCCAGAGTCGAAGCTGCGTTCCCGGTGATTAGAGAGTTGAATGATGATGCTACAAATAAACATGCTGCTTCACGCTCCTTTACTTATAATGTCTTACTACTCGATTTGAAAACTTATATTCCACCCAAAGTCGTTTCATTTTGCATCTTTATTCCTTAATAAGCAGCTTCTGTTGTAACATTCAGCCATTCATTCATTCTCCAAAATCCCTGAACAGATGGCCAGTCTATCACAGTCAGAAGTTCAGTAAATAAGTACCTGGACAGAAAAAGTATAGCTGGAGCAGCATGATAAATGTGTGAATCAGGGCTGAGATTGTACTCTGGCAGCAGCAGCGTTACTCTGCTTGAGGAAAGGAGGGTATCACTGTTCGTTTCTGAGACCCTCGGGTGAGACGCTTCATATCCACATACTTTCAGCCGTTGATGAGGAATCAAACTGGCGAGTATGTTGCTGATCACCTCGTGAAAAGGAAATTGAAAGTCGCTTTTGATTCAAGCCAACAATTACCCCATGTTTCTCTGAATGCCAGAAAACAAATCATATTTGGCTGCATCTGGCACTTTAGACTCATTAGAAGAGTGTGAAGCTCACAGTGGTGAACGAAGTACACAAATCTAGTACTTGAGTAAAAGTACAGATCCGTATAATAAAATATTGCTCCAGTAAAAGTACTCCGTTTTCAATTTTACTTGAGTGAAAGTACAAAAATACTTGATTTTTTATGTACTTAAGTAAAAAGTACTGATAGATGAATGTTTATTTTGCAGTTTTATATAGGCTACTTTTATCAT
>NW_015662173.1:211494-234831 GCF_001515625.1 Sinocyclocheilus rhinocerous | reverse complement strand
AATATCAGTGGTGGACGAAGTACACAAATCATGAACTTGAGTAAAAGTACAGATCCGTATTATAAAATATTACTCCAGTAAAAGTAAAAGTACTCAGTTTTCAATTTTACTCGAGTGAAAGTACAAAAGTACTTGATTTTTTATGTACTTAAGTAAAAAGTACCGATAGATGAATGTTTATTTTGCAGTTTTACATAGGCTACTTTTATATTAGCATATATATTTTTTTATAATCCTACTGCTCAAAATACCTGGGATTTTCCCAAAATAACCAATAAGGAAATAATGAATATAATAAGGAAAATATAATAATATTTTCATAATGATTTTTTTCTTCTCAAACCTTGTCTGTGCTGTAAAAACACCCCTGGCCAAATGCCCCCAGAGGGCATCACTTCCCACTTTGATAATTACTGTAGTTACCATGTTCTGAACATCACATCCTTTCTTTTTCCCTCAGATGTAATCTATCTAGGTGGTTGAATAAAAATATTTGGAATATATTTTTTTTTAAATTACCTCAATTTAGCACCAGCAAGCTTGTTAGCTAGACAGTTAACATCAGTTAACATTGACTTATTTTCAGCATGGTTATGAATAAACATTTATATTTGTCTACTCGGCTAGTTGATCCAGATACATAGTAACGTAGGCTATGTGTGCTGACAAACAATATAAAAACAGACGTGATATATTATAAGGAGTAACGATACGTTTTATGAAATGTAGTGAAGTAAAAAGTACGATCTTATGCTTTGGAATGTAGTGAAGTAAAAGTAAAAGTTACTCAAAATAAAACTACTCCAGTAAAGTACAGATACTTGAAAAATGTGCTTAAGTACAGTAACGAAGTAAAGCTACTCCGTTCCTGTCCACCACTGGAAGCTCAAGACTCGATATTTCATGTCAAGGGGATCCACACTGACTGAAATAAATATACAAAGAGCTATGACTAGTGCCGTCAATCGATAAAAAAAAAAAACGAATTAATCGCACATTTTTTTTCTGAAATTAATTGTGATTAATCCCACCTAACATTAAAGTTTTTAAATACATTTTTATATTGAATTAATTTCACATTCAATCCCCAAATTAATGTAGATGCAACACAAAGACAGTATGTTTTAAATATTTGTTTAATGGCATATTTTTTATGACTGAAGGTGAGTATCTCTGATATCAATACTATTGATGTTTCTAGGAAATTTTTCCTAATATGTAACCATTGACTATAGCCATTCAACATTACAGTATAATTGAGAGCTGTCAATTTTAACAATGATTAGACTTTAAAAAAATAACAATCTTCACATAATCCCATTATAATAAATGTCATATTTATCTGTGCCCTTCAGCAAGTAGGAAATATACAGAAATGGAATAAAGTTATCAAACACTAAATTCTAAATTAAATATAGATGAATCCTTCAATTTACAAAAATTATTGATTTCCTCTTTTTTTCTTTTGTTGAAAAAAGAAGAGGCATCACAGCAGCTGGTTTTTAGATTATTTGGCTGCTATTACTTTAAGAGCTGCCGCTGCTGAACTTCATGCAGGTTTGACTCGCAACTGTCGCTGAGGCAAAAAGTCTCTCGTTTGATGTGCTCTTAAAGATGTTCTGCATCTAAATAAATGCAGTTCTTATCAAGAAAAAAAACAAAAAAACAAGCAGCAGTTGTGAGTAGGGTGGCCAATGCTAGCCCCATCCCTGCGTTAAAATATTTTAATGCTGTTAAACTAGAAAAATGAATTGCCTGCATTAACACGCTAATTTTGACATCACTAGCTATGACTATTTCTTTTAAAGGGGTCATATTGTATTGTTTTCTTATTATTATTACTTCATTATAAAATGTACCACATAAACACACACACCAACATTAGCACCTTGTTGTAAATAATCTTGCCATGTGGTTTCCTAACAAGCCTATGCAGGGATGCAGTTTTCTGAAGCCGGGAGTAGTGCATTGATTGGCAAAATTCTCTGACTTTTATTGATTTTTATTGTTATTTAAATACAAGCATGACAGCAAATGCAAGTCACAGAACTTTCCCTACACACTCTCCATTATATTATCAGTTTTATAAATTCATATAAGTTTGAACCTAAAATGTTGATGGAAAAGTCAGTGTACATGTTATGCATCACTACCAAATCAAAACACCCAAATGTAATACCAGTTTCAACTCAAAGTGACCATAAGATCAAACAAAAGAAAATACTTTTTAACTCAAGGCAAAATGCAAAAAAAAAAAAAATATGTAAATCCTAATTAATAATAATAATAATTATAATAATGATTCTTTACATTTCTATAGTGCTTTTCTGGGTACTCAAAGCGCTTAAATTAGATACAAGCCCTAAATGTGCAACAAACAGACTGAGATTAAGAACAGTTTACAAGTACAAATGAAGAAGGACAGTCACACAGTCAGAAGAGCATGATCTCGAGGTGGAGGAACAGACAGTGATCTCAACAGCAACCGTGTTCATTACACTTGATTGAGAAAGCTTTGTAAGGAGCGACTGGTGGGGAAAAGGCCGTTTTGCCACATCATTTCTGCGTCCGTTCACACATTTCAGTAGGATGTTACGGTGTCAGGACTGGTGTTAATAACTGTTGACATGGCCTTCCCTGTGTAAAGTCTTTGTGTTTGCTCAGTACTAAATAATGATGTAGGTGGCGAGTGAGCAGGTCTCTTTGTTCAGCCAAATGTAAATACACATTGTAAATGGCAGCTTATTTGCATGTGTTTGTATATTTCAGCAGTACTCAGAGGAGTGTAGTGCAGTATGGCTCAGGGCTGGACTGGAACAAAAAATCAGCCTTGGCATTTTCGGTCCAAGCGGCCCACTATGATCAGAACCGACTGCCGTTTTTTGTTTTTTTTCTTTAACCAAAAGAGAAGAAAGAATGAAAGAGTAAATGAACAAGATTTGCAGCCATTTGAAATTAGAGGCCACCACTGCATTTTAATCACAATCCAATCAAAGATGCATGAGTAGTTACTTTTTATTTAAATTATATTGTATCATTTCAAAATTGTCAAAGTATGCTAAAAATGCCAATTCATCCTCTGCCAGTAGGTGGCGTTTGTGCAACAGTCACAATACAGCGTTTCCTTGGTCATCGCTGTAAACAAAGCAGAGGTATGCTTATTAACACTACATTAATAAGCATTATATGGAGGTGAGATGAAAAGAAAATGCCATCAAAACTTTTCTGACGACAGTCAGTTCCCTTCAGAGATACATTCATATGAACTCCCACCCCCAGTATAGTATTTAGGGTTTTCTTTGAATATTTCAAGCATCGTGAACAGTGAGCTTGCTGTGCTTTCTCTGCTAGCGCGTTGATTCTCGTGTCCTGCCTCTGGCCTGTTTATAGACTTTGCAATACTTCCCAATATTTCCAGGGTTGAAGCAATACAATGCAACCCAATGGGCAGCTGTCCCTGCATGATTGCCAGATTACCAGTCCAGTCCTGATATGGCTGGGAGTTTAAAGTACACTGTAAGTACACAGTTACATACCAACAAAATAATCCATTACCACACAGAAATCACTTAACCCAACAACTAGATGAAAACTGCAACAATAACACAACATTAAGTTACATTAAGTCCATCGGTGCATGGTTCATGTTTTTAATATCAAAATGTCATAGCTGGATCTTCCAGTGAAATGACAGACTTCTCTTTAATGACGCAAACAGAACTTCTCCAATCATTTAGTGCTCTTAAACTCCGCCTCTGTTTTTGAGAGCCACACCCACATCTCAACATCCAATCAACAACCGATGCACAGAATCAAGTCCTCACCTTGCATTTTTTTCTTTTTTGATCATCTGTTACTCTCAGACTATACGAAAGAAAAGAGCTGTCGCTGCTTCCGCAGCTTGATCCGGCTTTTCTCACTCTTCGTTTTAGTTGTCTTGATTTGACTTGAGACTTCTGAGCTTCTGTCCATGTATCAGAGTTCACCATAAAAGCAATACTGAAGACCTCCAAGCCATTTTCCTACAATCGCTAAGGGTTCCAGTATTCCAGAGAGCTGTGTATTAATAAAATATAAACCTCATGCCTCATATATGAGTTTAGTCTTACTGTCTTATCTCTAGAATCAATGGTCCCAGTAGTCTGCATCCGCTTCCCCTAGCGCTCTGTGCAAATTGCTCTTGAGAAACCATATGCAACTGTAAGGGTTTTGTTCTTGCATTGCTATGTGCTCTTTGCAGGAAGTCATTCACTCAATAAAGCACATTTTATATTGAATGGATATGATAACTATTAGAATTGGGAGCTTGAAGGAGGCTTGAATGATTCAAGTTTATGACAAACAGCAGTCATGCTAGTGATTTTCTTTCCTGGGCTTGACTTTATTTCCTTCATTGTGTTTGTCTGCAGTCCGAACCTGACATGGAGGGACCTGCAGCACCTGACGGTCCTCACCTCTAAGAGGAACAAGCTGCATGACGAGGTGCACCAGTGGAGGAGGAACGGTGTGGGCCTGGAGTTCAACCATCTGTTCGGATACGGCGTGCTGGATGCCGGAGGAATGGTCAAACTGGCCCGGGAGTGGAAGACCGTCCCGGAACGATTCCACTGTGTGGCTGGATCCGTGCAGGAGATACAGTGAGTACAGAAAACACTTCAGAAAAACAACCACTGCAACTGTACAGAAACGCTGCTGCAACCATTTCACTGCAGCAGTCCGACAGTAATATTTCTGTATGAACAGGATGTTGGAGACAAATGTGGAGTGTGACTTAATGGATCGTTAGATCCATCAGAAATTGACTCACTTTTGCATTCGCTTAACTTCCAGTGCAGCGCAGTGTATAGAAATTGTAAGAATATTAAGCACAAAATTAAATCTTGAGGAAGTTATACACAACAGGACAAAGCGATATGATCCACTTTCACATTAAAGGTATTTAAAGCTTCTGGAACTACTAAAAGTTTATGGTTTAAATATAATACGCTAAAATGTTAAGTTTACTGTGGCTAATGAAGTATACAATGTATTATATTTTTTGACCAACAGTTACATGACAGGAAGAGTTTTTTGAGATTTTTAGCAGAAGCACAAATGCAGTCGGTGTTCATAGAGTCAATTGACTGGATTGTGAGCAGTGCATATTTTTACCAGAATGAAGTCAAATGGTTGAAAAATGAAAGGTACTTGTGACGTCAACTGAAAAGAAAAACCATTGCAAGGTCACAAAGTCAGAGCAAGTAATTAGTGATCTGCTATTTAAGCTTCTTATTATTAAGTTGGCTTGAAAAGGCCAACTTACTGAAATGCTATTTAAACTTATTAGTATTGTTCTTACTAAAAACGTTGACTCTAACTCCTCCTACAGCTTTAACTCTACGAACTCCAAACTCAGCCCAGCTCTTCAGACTGATCTGAAGTTAGTTGCTATATCTTTTCTAACTGATCCGACTTAATATCTAATATTTCTATCTATCTATCTATCTATCTGTTACGGGGCTGACGAGACGTGAGACGTGCGGATCCATGTGGCATGCTAGCAACATGCTAATCATGCTAGAAACAGGCTACAGACATGCTAGTAACTTGCTAATTATGCTAGAAACATGCTAATCACTTGCTAATCATGTTGGCAACATGCTAGTAGCATGATAATCATGCTAGCATCATGCTAGTAACTTGCTAATTATGCTAGAAACATGCTAGTCACTTGCTAATCATGCTGGCAACATGCTAGTAGCATGATAATCATGCTAGCATCATGCTAGTAACATGCTAATAATGCTAGAAACATGCTACCGACATGCTAGTAACTTGCTAATCATGCTAGCAACATGCTAATAGCATGCTAATCATGCTAGTAACTGGCTAATCATGGTAACAACATGCTAGTAACAGGCTAATCATGCTAGAAACATGCTAGTGACATGCTAGTAACTAAGACTATGAAACTTCAAGTTGGCTCCGTAACGTAGCTATCACAACTAGCGATATGCACATACAATATTCAGCAGTTTGAAAGGGATCTGAGTGAGTGTTATATAGTGAATGTGTGACTGGTTACAGCTGTGTGCAATCAGTGCAATGGATGATGGGATATGTAGTCCGGGATGACATGCAACAGTTTGTGTAGTGCGAGAGTCAATGTAATGGAAGGGTGACCTCTGGTGAATTGAAGTTCATAGACCGGATTTGTGACACTATCTATCTATCTGTCTATCTGTCTGTCTGTCTGTCTGTCTATCTATCTATATATATCTATCTATCTATCTGTCTGTCTGTCTGTCTGCCCTAGCGACATGCTAATCATGTTAGAAACATATGCTGCGTTCACGCCATATCGTAATTACCGTAATTTCGAGACAGAGCCTGCGGTGGTCAGGTGGTACAGCGGTCACGTGGACGCTTTTTACAACAACATGCTAGTAACAGGCTAATCATGCTAGAAACATGCTAGTGACATGCTAGTAACTTGTTAATAATGCTAACAACATGCTACCGACATGCTAGTAACTTGCTAATAATGCTAGCAACATGATAGTAGCATGCTAATCATGCTAGCAACATGCTAATAAAATGCTAATCATGCTAGTAACTTGCTAATCATGGTAACAACATGCTAGCAACATGCTAGTAACAGGCTAATCATGCTAGAAACAAGCAAGTGACATGCTAGAAACTTGTTAAACATGCTAGCAACATGCTAGTTACTTGCTAATCATGCTAATAACATGCTAATCATGCTAGAAACATGCTAGTGACATACTAGTAACATTTGCTAACCATGCTAACGACATGCTAGTCACTTGCTAGTCCTGCTAGCAACATGCTAGTTACTTGGTAATCATGCTAACAACATACTAGTTACTTGTTAATCATGCTAGCAACATGCTAGTAACTTGCTAATCATGCTAGCGACATGCAAGTTACTTGTTAATAATGTTAACAACATGCTAGTTACTTGCTAATCATGCCAGCAATATGCTAGTAACAGGCCAATCATGTTAAAACATGTTAAACATGCTGGAAACATGTTATCAGCATCTATCTATCTATCTATCTATCTATCTATCTGTCTGTCTGTCTGTCTGTCTGTCTGTCCTAGCGACATGCTAATCATGTTAGAAACATATGCTGCGTTCACGCCATATCGTAATTACCGTAATTTCGAGACAGAGCCTGCGTTGGTCAGGTGGTACAGCGGTCACGTGGACGCTTTTTACAAGTTGGAATCTCGTAATTATGGGCATTCTGTTATGGCGTGAACACACCTATATTAACAACATGCTAGTAGCATGCTAGCAACATGCTAATCATGCTAGAAACAGGCTACCGACATGCTAGTAACTTGCTAATTATGCTAGAAACATGCTAGTCACTTGCTAATCATGTTGGCAACATGCTAGTAGCATGATAATCATGCTAGCATCATGCTAGTAAAATGCTAATAATGCTAGAAACATGCTACCAACATGCTAGTAACTTGTTAATCATGCTAGCAACATGCTAGTAGCATGCTAATCATGATAGCAAAACATGCTAATAGCATGTTAATCATGCTAGTAACTTGCTAATCATCGTAACAACATGTTAACAACATGCTAGAAACATGCTAGTGACATGCTAGTAACTTGTTAATAATGTTAGCAACATGCTACCGACATGCTAGTAACTTGCTTATTATGCTAGCAACATGCTAGTAGCATGCTAATCATGCTAGCAACATGCTAATAACATGCTAAGCATGCTAGTAATTTGCTAATCATGTTAACAACATGCTAGCAACATGCTAGTAACAGGCTAATCATGCTAGAAACATGCAAGTGACATGCTAGTAACTTGTTAATCATGCTACCAACATGCTAGTTACTTGCTAATCATGCTAGTAACATGCTAATCATGCTAGAAACATGCTAGTGACATGCTAGTAACATTTGCTAACCATGCTAACGACATGCTAGTCACTTGCTATTCCTGCTAGTAACATGCTAGTTACTTGCTAATCATGCTAGCAACATGCTAGTAACTTGCTAATCATGCTAGCGACATGCAAGTTACTTGTTAATCATGCTAACAACATGCTAGTTACTTGCTAATCATGCTAGCAATATGCTAATCATGTTAAAACATGCTAAACATGCTAGAAACATGTTATCAGCATCTACTGTATCTAATCTATCTACATTTTCAAACTTCAGGCTTTTACAACTACTTTAAACTTTCAGGCTAGGCTTTCTCAAGCCAACCTAAAGTTTCTCTTGACAAACGTTTTTATCTATTTACATTTCAATAAGCGATTATGGAGACAAACCTTTTAAAAACACACACTGATGGTTTGTAGGGAAAGTTACGTATTAATTATTCAAAAAATAAGCACTGTGACATCATATCCTGTTGGCCATATTCATTGTGGGGTCATAAATGTACATTTTAGAAACTATTTGTGGCATTGCCTGGTAATCATTATTATCCTACACTGAACAGAAGTGATTTTTCAAAGTTTTAAAGAAAATACTATTTCAGTCTTTCTATTTCAGCAATTTCATGTTTAGTTTAATGGAATAATTTCTCAAATAATTTCAAATTTTCTAAATTATGTTTGAATGGTGTTTCTAATTTAATAACATTATATAATACCTTTGACCTTTCACCTATGTTTACACTGGTTTTGAAAACTGATTTCTGTGCTATAGTGCCACCAATCTCGCTCTTTTGTGCAACAGCAAAGTGATCTAAAGTTTAAATCAGTCCCACTTTATATTAAGTGGCCTTAACTACTACGTACTTACATTTAAAAAATAAGTACAATGTACTTATTGTGTTCATTTTGTATTGCAAAGCACTACTACTGCTATTGAGGTGGGATGCAGGTAAGGTTGGGGACAGGTTTGGTGGTATGGGTAGGTTTAAGAGTGGGTTAAGATGTAAAGGATGGGTCAACAGTGTAATTATAAATGTAATTACAGAAATTAATTACAGATGCAATTATATGCATGCATTTTTTTAAATACAAGTACAATGTGCATTGTACCAAATGATTAATTTAAATGTAAGTACATAGTAGTTAAGGCCATTTAATATATAGTGGGACCATATTTGACATGCGGGTGGAAAAAAAAAAAAATCTCGCTTTGTTGCACGGCGATTGATTGCTCCCGGTGTGAATGGCTCCATAGGGATCTATAGTTTTTATGCAAGAATGTCATTGCGTTGTACATTCACATCACTAAACCACGCTCAGTGTGAAAGGCCCTGGAGTGCCTAAAACACAAGCTACAGCCATCATACACACGTGATGCATATCAAAACAGAGGGGAAAAATTAATACAGCTTTGATTTCAGAATTCATACTGGTGTTAAATATTATTTTGCCTCTGTTTTGATATGCATTACCTGTGTGTGATTGTGGTGTTATCCGGCCGCTCTGACCCCCTCTGTGCTCTGTGTGAAGACATATTGCATGTGTCGCCCTCCTGACTCTCCACACTCACTCTGCTGCTCTCGGCCGCTCGTTCTCACATCTGCTATAATTAGTGCTCTCCCACTCACTGCTGGGCACTGCATGCTATGGCAACAGCCGCAATTACGCCGAGTGTGTGTGTGTGTGTGTGCGCACTCTTGTTTGTGTAGGTGTCCTTGTCAAAACCTCCATCGACAGTGTCAGCCCTCGTATCATACCTCACACAGGGTTGGTGGGAGTTCTGACGAGGCACAATTCATGAACAGCAATTAAGCAGCGGCGCAGGAGAGATGTGAGTGAAGTGTAATGAGTGGAAGCAGTGAGATGAGACTCCTATCCACACGTACTAATGAATGCCTCCACGCAGACATGAAACTAACTGCAGAACACATCACAAGTGTCACTGTCGTCAGGACAAATCAAGGTTTAATTGATTTCGCAGGAGTTCCCTGAATCTGTGACTGTCTGAGCCATTATTCAGGATTCAGCCAACCTTCTCACCTACATGTGATAAAGAGTACATGATCGTTTCTGTACCTTTTCAATGACATTACAGTACTTTTTTTAACTATGTATGCTAAAAAAAAAAAGTTAATTTTTTTTCAAAAATATGCTTTTTATATATACACTACCATTCAAAAGTTTGGGATCAGTAAGATTTGTAATGTTTTTTTTTTGTTGTTGTTTTTTTTTATGAAGTTTCTTATGCTCATCAAGACTGTATTCATTTGATCAAAAATACAGAAAAGACTGTAATTTTCTGAAATATTATTGCAATTTAAAATAATAGTTTTTATTTTAATATACTTTAAAATATAATTTGTTCCTGTAAAGCAAAGCTGTATTTTCTCCTGTCTTCTGTGTCACATGATCCTTCAGAAATCATTCTAATATACTGATTTATAATCAATGTTGTAAACGGTTGTGCTGCTTCATTTTTTTTTTTTTGGAACATGTGATACTTTTTTCAGGATTCTTTGATAAATAACAAGTTAAAAAGAACAGTGTTTATTCAAAATATATATATTGTGTTATATGCACTAGCGTTAAAAAGTTTGCGGTCAGTACATTTTTTCTTTCTTTTTTTTTTAAAGTAATGAGTACTTTTATTCAGCAAGGATGTCTTAAATCGATAAAAAGGGATAGTAAAGACTTCTTTATTCTTCTTTATTTTTAACTTCTTATTCATCAAAGAATCCTAAAAAAAGTATCTGTCAGTCTCTGTTCCGTGTTTTGTGTTTCCATGCCCATATTTGGTCCTTCCTGTTCCTGTCCTAATTGTTTCCAATGTGTTCCAGGTGTGTCTAATTATCATCCTCGTTTCCCTGTGTATTTAAGTTCGAGTCTGTGCAGTCTGTCTTTGTCCTGTATTGAACGTGCACTCTCATCCTACTCGTGAGTTCCTGTCTGTATGTGCTTTATTTGGATAAATAAAGGTCTGTTTCATGTTAATCCTCTTCGTCTCCGCGCTCCTTCGTCTCCTCGTCTCCACCACAGTAGGCAGTTGTGACAGAATACAGGACCCAAAAGAAGTAAGCGGCGCCCCCTCTCCCCGTTTTATTTCCGCTTTTGAAAGTCTTTAGTTTTTTCCCGTTTGTTTCTCCCGGCTGCATGGAATCCGCCGCACGCTCACTCCAGCCCGCCGGCCGCGCCGTTGTCAATCCTGCCGGCCGCCATTGACCCAAGCCCGTCGGTCACCGCAACGGCAAACCTGCCAGCCGCGCCTTTCACCCCGATCCTAGAGGGGAATCTGAGGAGAAGAATGCAGTTGGTTCTGGTCCCTAGGTCGCCGGCTGCTATGAAGTCAAACCCGCCGGCCGTGGCTTTCTCAGGCCCGCCGGCCACCATTGACCCAAGCCCGCCGGTCACCGCAACGGCAAGCCCACCAGCCGCGCCTTTCACCCCAAGCCTAGAGGGGAATCTGAGGAGGAGAAGGCGGTTGCTCAAGCCCACCAGCCGCGCCTTTCACCCCGAGCCTAGAGGGGAATCTGAGGAGGAGAAGGTGGTTGGTTCTGGTCCCTAGGCGCGCTCCAGTGTCGGCTCCAGCCCCAGAGCTCGCTCCAGTGTCGGCTCCAGCCCCTGAGTTCGCTCCAGTGCCAGCTCCTCGAAAGCGCCTTGCTGTGCCTGCTCCTCCAGAGCACCCTCCAGTGCCAGCTCCTCGAAAGCGCCTTGCTGTGCCTGCTCCTCCAGAGCCAGCTCCTCGTAAGTGCTTCCCAGTCCCCAAATCCAGCCCAGAGTGGGCTCCTGTTCCCCAGTTAAGCCCAGGAAGTGCTCCTGATCCCCAGTTAAGCGCAGGGAGGGCTCCTGATTCCTCGTTTAGCCCAGGGAGGGCTCCTGATTCCTCGTTAAGCCCAGGGAGGGCTCCTGATCCCCAGTTTAGCCCAGGAAGGGCTCCAGATCCCCAGTGAAGCCCAGGGAGGGCTCCAGATCCTCAGTTAAGCCCATGGAGAGCTCCAGTTCCCGAGGATAGCTCACGGAGGGCTCCAGTTCCTGAGGAATGCCCACAGAGGGCTCCAGTTCCCGAGGATAGCCCACGGAGGACTCCAGTTCCCGAGTATAGCCCACGGAGGTCTTCTGTCCCCGAGTTTAGCCGAGTGAAGGCTCCTGTCCCCGTGCTTAGCCCAAGGAGGGCTCCAGTCCCTGAATCCCCTCCAGAGCGCCCTCAAGTGCCCGCTCCTCCAGAGCGCCCCCCAGGATTCCTTTTTTTGGGGAGGGGGCCATATCCCCATGGCCGAGCCAGCTAATGCCACGGAGGAACCGCCATGGCCTCCTGATCCGCCATGGCCTCCTGAGTCTCCTGATCCGCCATGGCCTCCTGAGTCCCCTGATCCGCCATGGCTCCCTGAGCTCCCTGCTGTGCCATGGCTCCCGGAACTGCCGGCTCCACCATGGCCTCCCGAGCTCCCCTGCTCTGCCATGGCTCCCTGAGCCATTAAAACAGGAGCTCCTGTTCCTGTCCTAATTTTTTCCAATGTGTTCCAGGTGTGTCTAGTTATCATCCTCGTTTCCCTGTGTATTTAAGTTCGAGTCTGTGCAGTCTGTCTTTGTCCTGTATTGAACGTGAACCCTCGTCCTACTCGTGAGTTCCTGTCTGTATGTGCTTTATTTGGATAAATAAAGGTCTGTTTCATATTAATCCTCTTCGTCTCCGCGCTCCTTCGTCTCCTCGTCTCCACCACAGTAGGCAGTCGTGACAGTATCACAGGTTCTAAAAAATATGAAGCAGCACAACAGTTTCCAGCATTGATAATAAATCGGCATATTAGAATGATTTTTGAAGGATCATGTGACACTGACGACTGGAGTAATGATGCTGAAAATTCAGCACTGCATATTATATTTTAAAGTATATGAAAAAAAACAATATTAGGAATTGAAATAGGCTAATATTTCACAGTATTGTTTTTTTTTTCCTGTGTTTTTGATAAAATAAACTGTTGTTTGTGGAGATCTTGCTGATTCCAGTAGTTGTCACAGAGCTCACACAAAGCTATACAGAAAAAAACAAGCTATTCACAAGCAGCAAATGACACCCAGTGGCCCACCTTTTGTTCTAAACCCTAATTAAAATGAAAGCACGAGCTCACGTTCCTCCTTATTTGCTATCAATAACAGCATTCATGAATTTCAGTCCCACAGTGTCAACTCTCTCTTTTCTTTTAACTCTCGCTGGTTTCATGGCTCAGTTTGTCTCTCAGAGTTCCCTGTTCACTGATGTGTTATAAACGAAGCTGTTAATTACATTTACATAATATCAGGTCACTGCTGTTCAGGTAATCTAATTTTCATAAGTAAATCCAGATTTGGTACTCACACCCTATTTGTATTTTTCCTTAGCTTCATAGACCTCATTGTACTGTTTAGTGTTTTGTCTTCATAAATTTTTTACAGATAATAAGCGTAACGTTGCATACATTTGTTGCACATAAATTGTTATGAATTAACAGACAATGGTTTTCTGAATGAAATTGATTCTTCTTACATTTACAAATAACACCCATCACTATGGAGGCCATGGAATACAAAATAAACAAATTAGTTGCGAGATACAAATCCAGAATTGTGAGAAGCTCATAATTCAGAGAAAAAATTTGAGATAAACACGAAACTGTGATCTAAAAAAAAGAAAGAAAAAAAAGAATCTCACAATTCTGAGTTTACATTTCGCAATTCTGTTCCTGCATTCATGGTTTCTACCACGAAATAAAAAAAAAAGAAAAACAAGAAAGGTAGTTGTGACTTTTTATCTCACAATTTAGACTTTTCTTAGAATTGCAAGAAAAACATTTTGCCAGAAACCTGGTTAACATGAAAGTCTGTGCTTTTGACATTTAAGTGCTAAGTAGGCCAACGAATCTTACGTTTTCTTTGACGTTTCGCATGGCTCTTTTAATAACTGTTTTTCTCATCACATCCACACCCTTGTGTCCTCTTGTGTGGCCTTTGGATATTTCTATCAACTAGTTTCCTGGGAAACACTAGCCTCTCAAAGACTGACGCGCACACAAACACACCCACTAATCTGAGCACGTAATGGGCCAGGCTGGGAGACCTGCCTCTGATAATGCCACTTTACACTCGCTCGCTCCAGTCCTGCGCCGTTATCATCGCAGCAGCACAAAAACCGTCAGTAGAGGCGGGCCACAACAAAGCAGCCTTACGGAGGGGAAAAAAACCCATCATCTGGTCAAAGCAATTGTTGGCAGCAGGATGGTGCGCCATTGAAAATAGAGGAACATGTAATCACTTTTTTCCATATTTGGCCCAGTTTTGCTGCTTGTATTGAAATGGCACTAGCTCAGAATGGCAGAAGTGTGGGGTTGTTTCTGAAATGAAAACGCAAGCTTTGCATTAGAGCTCCAGCTTTTGCACACATGCTCATTTCAGTAATTATTTTATTTGACATTTCTGTAGCTGTAAGTGAAACACATTTGTCTGAGCCTGACGCCTGTACATTATGGCCAGAGAGCTCTTCACATTCATACTGGTTTATTAGCTAATCTCGCTGAATTAATATGAACTCTGTAAATGTCACCGGGAACAGATTCATCTCATCTAATGGTCGAGCTCACATAGACTTTTTTTCTGCACTGATTTAAGTCTGCAGAAGGGTTTAAAATCAGTGTGAAATATTAATTGACACTATATCTTTCTTAACCCTTGTGAAAAAGAAGTACGCTTTAGCATCCTAGTAGTACAGTTAAACATACTTCTGTCTCACAAGATAATGCATGTTTCTTGTGTTATTGTAAACAGTCTATTTAAAATGTCTGTCTTTGCATTGTTTTTATATTATTTTATGTGTGCTCTGCAACAGATTTCCTCTCCTTGTTAAACCCTCCTTATTTCTCTATGTAACAAACAAATTCCTAATGGATACAAACAAGTCCTATCCCACGTTTTTACTCATTCAGTATCCATTTACACTCTGAAATATGTCTGTTTCACATTTCACTGAGTGCTGAGAGTGCTGCACTCTTACTGATAGCTGAAAGCATCAAATCAAAACTAGATATTTTTTATATATAAAATGCATAACATAAGTATTGAAATGGAGACGTTTGTGAATGATTGCTGTTTGATTCCTACAAAAAAAATCTTCTCCACATGGCCTTTTCCCCCCCAAAGATCAGGATGTTATGCATATCTCCATTGCTCCGGAGAGGTGATTATGGAAGAACATGACACTTGTCTGGTTTGAGATGCCTAGAGCTCGCCTGAGGCTCATCCATGGATGTTTAGCATAAACATACAGTGCACCTAATAAAATATCATCTGTTGTCTGTATATGTGACCCTCGACCACAAAATCAGGTATACAGTTCAATTTTTGTGTTTATAAAGTGTTTATTCTTAAATACTTAAATAAACAAATACATTTAAATTTGGCCGAGATACAACTATTTGAAAATCTGGAATCTGAGGGTGCAAAAAAATCTAAATATTGAGAAAATCACCTATAAAGTTGTCCAAATGAAGTTCTTAGCAATGCATATTACTAATCAAAAATGAAGTTTTGATATATTTACGGTAGGAAATGTACAAAATATATTCATGGAACATGATCTTTACTTAATATCCTAATGATTTTTGGCATAAAATTAAAATCAATAATTTTGACCCATACAATGTATTGTTGGCTATTGCTACAAATATACCTGTGCTACTTGTGACTGCTTTTGTGCTCCAGGGTCACATATGAGTCAGTTAGACATCGTCGGTCGCAGCTTACACTTTTTTTTTCAGCAGTATTACATGCAAGATTTATAATATCTCGCTCTCTTTCTTTGTGCAGCAAAATACAGTCAGGCAGCAAACTGGTGCTGAGCGTCACGACCGATGCCTGCCAGGGCAAAGACAACTTTGTGCGCTATCTGGAGCATGTGCAGGCCGTCATCACCGTCAACGCCAGCCGCCGCGGAGACCTCAACATCAACATGACTTCACCGATGGGGACCAAGTCCATCCTGCTGAGCCGCCGACCCCGGGACGACGACTCCAAGGTGGGCTTCGACAAGTGGCCCTTCATGACCACCCACACGTGGGGCGAGGACCCTCGAGGAGCCTGGCTGCTGGAGGTGGGTTTCCAGGGCGAAGCCCCGCAGAGCGGCGTGCTGAAGGAGTGGACCCTCATGCTGCATGGAACACAGAGTGCCCCTTACATAGACCAAGTGGTGCGGGACTACCAGTCCAAACTGGCCATGTCCAAAAAAGAAGAGCTTGAGGAGGAATTAGGCGAAGCTGTGGAGAGAAGCTTGAAAAGCCTTTTGAGTAAAAGTAACTAGCCACGTGCATGAAAATATCCTCTCTGTATTAGCGTATATTCCTAGCCCGTTCTCTCTCGGCTTTCTCTTTTTTCTTGTGATTATTTGATGAATGTCTGACGTGATTCTCTCCTATTAAAGTGTATTCTCTGAATGATACAGCGGCCGCGAAAACCATTTCGACACTTAAGACGCGCTTGGAAACGTTTGAACATCATTGTGCCAAATATCACAGCAAGTGGCATTTACATTAATGAAAAACAGCACAAGCACACTGTATAAGCATACACTTTACAAAAAGACCTTTGTCAGGTTTCAATACAGTTCAAACATCTACTAAAAGTCATCTGGACAGCAGCTGGTGAAGTCATTGCAGCAGTACTTCAGAAAGTTAGTTCTGAGAAAACCTCTAGCATCATTTGTATAGATTTTGTGTTTAAATGCAGTGACATTCAGACTATAATGTGTGACTTGAGTGTCCAAATTCATTTTTTCGCACCGCTGTATGTCCCGGCGAGAAAATATTGCATCTTACTTTCGATGTTCCTTTTTTACACTATACAGAAATGTATATAAACCAAATATATCAATACTTTATTATGCTCTTGCTTACCCTGCTGTCCCCACCTCTGCTGTACAGTTTGTGACTGTAAATCATTTTGTGTGATTCTCCTTTAAAGTTTAGTCTCTTGCAAACAGAGCGGTGATATTTCTTTGTTTGTTTTTTTTTTTTTTTCTTTTTTGTGAGGAGAAGTTTTTTTTAATTTGTATTTTATGAAGAGATGAAATGCACATCATTCTACTGCTTATGGCCAAACAAAGCATATTTCATAGCATTGTCTATATATAATAAATCTATTTAGCTGTTTGTTAAAGCACCTGAGTGATTAAGACAGTAATTTACCAGCGGGTTGGGTGATGTGGGGTACAGTGGTTGAAAGTCTAACTTGCTAAACGTAAATCGATTTATTATAGCAAATAATTTCCAAGAAGATAACAGCTAGCAGTTTTACAATTTTAAACACAGCTCATCCAATCAGAATTATAAGTACATTAGGTACACATAAACAGGTACATTTATTGTTAATAATGGTAACACTTTACAATAAGGTGTCATTTGTTTACATTAATGTATTAACTAACATGAACGAACAATGAACAATTAATTTATTACACTATTTATTAAGCTTTGTTAATGTTAGTTAATAAAAATACAGTTGTTCATTGTTTGTTCATGTTAGTTCATAGTGCATTAAGTAAGGGATAATGTACATCCAGCCGGTTGTTATCTCAGATTATTACACGGCTCTGTGGAATACTTGATTCTGATTGGTCAATCACGCCATCCAGCGGTATGTTATTCCCAGATAACAACCGCCAAATTGAATAACACACCGCTCATCCGGGTACTACGAGTTATCTTGACCGGTACTACTTATATGCTTAATGAGTCACTCCGCTATCGTTGACTGTCTGGCGCCATCTTGTGACTGAAAACACTTAACCACCACGTGTTACAATGGAAGACTTAAGCATTAATTTCAACATATATGGTAAAAACAATTTTTTTTAGCCGTGTAATAAGCGGGATAATGTACATCCAGCCGGTTGTTATCTCGCCATCCAGCGGTATGTTATTCCCAGATAACAACCGCCAAATTGAATAACACACCGCTCATCCGGGTACTACGAGTTATCTTGACTGGTACTACTTATATGCTTAACGAGTCACTCCGCTATCGTTGACTGTCTGGCGCCATCTTGTGACTGAAAACACTTAACCACCACGAAAACAAAAGGACAACTTAAGCATTAATTTCAACATATATGGTAAAAACAATTTTTTTTAGCCGTGTAATAAGCGGGATAATGTACATCCAGCCGGTTGTTATCTCAGAATAAACCCCTTCAGGCTAATACAAGACCCCTCCGCTTCGGGGGTCAGAATTCGGCATAACACCAGAACAAGCCAGATCCAGATCCGGACCTGGAGCCTGCAACTCCGAAATCCAATCTGGCACCTCATCCTCCTCTCACGCCAATGAAAGATGGTCATGCTGACCTGTAGCATGCATATATTTCATGAAAATGCATGTATAATAATGATAAATTACTTTGTCCCCTTTAAATATAAAATTAGAATGAAAGTAGGACATTAGATATGCTTGTTATCCATGCCATATTTTGGAGGTTTTATTTCCATGGTAATAAACTACCTCTGTAAATTGGTTGATTGGTTGAACTGATTGTCATTAAAGTAATCGTCGCAAAAGACCGATATAACACGTTTAGGTGACTGATATCACCCTGTAGTTTGTTTTGCATATAATAAAACGATTTACAGCAAAGAAACGGCTTTATAGATTAAATAAAAGTCACAAACCTACATTTTACCCAAGAAATGCAAGTCGACGGCACTTAGAACTACTCTCACCTGAAGAGGATGCAAAATACCCACGCTTATTACAACCTCTGGGTTGTTGCAACTGTCCTGTCCCAGGAGCTGTGTTACACAAAACTACCCAAACACACACAAAAAAATGTTTGGGTTGGAAAAAAACAAAAACAAAACATGATGTTTAGAGTATATGTTCGCACTATAAAAGCAACTGATGCAAGCTGGCAATCGCTTCATTTGGTCCACCAATGTGATTGCGCAAATGCTTTGTTAACTCTCCCTCCTCTGATCACTTGCCGGATCGGTCACCCCGCTTTGTTCCAGGACCTCGCTATTTACAAATTAAGCACTACAGATTACACACAGAAAACACAAATTGAGATTTTTTGGTTTGATGTTTATTTGAGTCGGAGTTACACATCAAGACTGTGGTGGGCAATGCTGGTGTCTTAAATTGAACAAAATAGTAGCAAATAAAACTAAACATTTGCTTTGGTTTGACCTGAGGATAAGGGCGAGAGAGGGTGATACTCTATATGTTAATTGGGGTGGCTGTATGGCTCTATTCCACAACCTAGGGAACTGCCTACCTAGGCAGCATTTGAAGGTATCATAGGCGTACTCCCGATGATAAGGCTGTTCCAAAAGGTAGGCAGCTTTTGTTTCACTGCCTCCTACGATACCGAGACGTGGAAAAATTCTAAGGCAGCATTGCAAGTGTCTTTTGCAGAGAAGGCACTCCCAGGGTAAGAATATCCATCCAAGATGGCAGATGAAGCAAGAGAAAATGCAGAATATAAAACATAAAACTGAAAAATTTACCATTTGTATGCTCTCTCTTTTTATGATTATAAATTTATGAACATACTTCATTAGCTTAGCAACATGGTAACACCAAACTCTTTGGAAACCATTTGTTGAACAGAGATTCCCCTGTGCACTTTGTAAGTAGCTCTAGGTAGAATGTTCCAAATCAATCGCTTAAGAAGTTCAGTTTCAGTAAGGATGGTGCCCTAGAAGGCTCACTAGGTTTTGGAATAGAGTCTGTGAATCCAATTAAAACTGGCAGTTAATGTTTTCTGTGTCAAGGTTCTCAGTTACAAAATTTCTTTTTGTGTGAGGGGGGAATATGGGGCATTTAATTTTTGGCTTCCCAAGTTTTCAGACAGTAAAGGCCAAAGGCAATGGTGCAGTGGTGCAAGAAGTTAACAGCGCAGCACTAGGAATCTCGTCAACAGCAGGTAGGAGGCAAAACTGGAGCAGGTCCGAGGCAGAAATGGATAGAACGTGCGGAATGTTTGAAAGGTTTCAAGAGGATCTATCGGCGTGTTTCTTTCTGCTGGTCTTCTCAATCATGGTCTCCACCACTGTGGTTGTCTCTTCATAGCCCTTCACTTTTTTGTCATGTGAGAGCTTCTCCACCGACTCCACTACTTCTACCTTCTCGTAAGTCATGGAGTCAGGGGGGATGGAACCGGGCGATGGCATGGGTGGAGGGTGTTGGAAGCTGTTGGGATCGTCCGAGGTCTTGCCCTTGCCGCCACGTTGGGGTGAGGGCTGCCTGGGGCCTGGCGGAGGGCTGGGGCCTTTGTCGTCATGAGGGCCTGGCGGTGGGCTGGGGCTCGGTTCCGGTTCTTTCGTCTTTGGATGTGGCTCTCCATTTTTGGATTTTCCCCTCTCCCCATTACCACCCTCCTTCCTACCTCCATCGTCTTTTCCCATTTCTGGTTCTGAAGGTGTGGAAGGGGTTAAGGGTGTTGGTCCAGAAGGGGTGCTCGGGACAGGTGAAGGTGTACCTCTCCAGTATGGATCATAAGGCATCATGCCATCTTGGATTGTGACGTAGACGTGACTAGCAGAAGGGGTGGTTGAAAAGAAGCAGGGGTCCAGGTAGCTAGAGTCGCCTGTCACTAGTACATAGCGTCCCCTGGTGAAGAAGTCAGCGATCGGCTCTGGCCTCTGTACCCGCCTCATGCGGTCGCGTATGATGTTACAGAGCGTGTCAAAGGCTTTGCTGATCTGGGCACCATCAGGCACATCCTCACGAGGAACATGCTCCTCGCTTCCCACCCCCTGCTCCTCCATCAGTCCTTTCTCGTCCTCTTCAAATTCTTCGGCTGGCTTATCCTCAAGTCGACTAGCTCCTTTGGATGTGATCTCTTTCTTTTTAAACACTTTCTTAGCCAAGTACTTCTGACGAGGTTTTACGTTGGTGATGTCTTGGATGACTTGGGTGATATCTAAAAAGCAGATAACAGACAAGCTTTTAAAGAAATGTGGGCATAGCATTGTTGTGTTGTAAATAAAGAATTTCAGCAAATGCATATGTAAGACTTTCCAAAATATGCTCTGGCCAAGGCATGAAACATACTCTAAAATGATTGACACTGCAAAAATATGAAGTGTAGCTACAAAGCATGCATTATATTCTCAACTGCCTAAATGCTAAAAGGCATTCATGTAAACTTCTACAGCCAATTTTTGGCACAGATATTTGCAGTTAATTCTGTAGGTTTGTTACCACTGTGGCACAGAGTGCTCACAAGTATGCTCAATGTGTGGACTATGTGCTTGCAATGCACTGATGAAATGTAATTTCCTGAAACTGGCTTTTGTAAGTCAAGGGGTGTTCTCAGCCACAAATTTCACACCCATGAACCGCCCACTCTCCTATCACTGAATGTCGGGCCCTGTCCCAAATGGCACACTTCATGTAAACTGGCATAGGGTGTCCATTCATCATTTTAGAGTTCAGAAGTGTGCTTGTGAGTGCCCCCTTTGCGGCTGGTTGTTATGTGCCCTTGATGTGCACTTCTGCCGAAACTGCAATGAGGCAAGTTTGCAACACTACATCACCACAGTGCAGACTCAGAGGAAGACCGCAAGGGTTTGGTGTGCCATTTGGGACAGGGCCTCAGATGCATACAGCACACTAAACATAAGGCAGAACTCTAAATCAAACTGGCTGACTTCTATAGGTGCTCCAGGAACCCACTGTGCGGCAAACTTTACGGTCCAGCAGGAAACAAAAGCTGTGTTTACAAGTTCCAGGACTGCAGCAATGAGAGCTTCAGAGGAGCAACTAAATGCTGCATTTAAAAAGTTTGTGAAGTTCACAACTCTTTAAAAGACATTGAAATGTTTTGTTTGAGGTACTTTCATTTAAATTTAAAAGACATGTTTACATTTACCCAAGGTATACAGGAAAAGTATAATTTTCCAAGCTTGGCCGACCCTTTGGATTCCCAAGTGATTTCATTTAACTAGTCCTCTCACATCTATAATGGAAGATCAGGTGAAGCACCTCAATGAGAAGCAAATATCTTCGGCATATGCAGGTAAACAAGAAAGTACTGACAGTCTATACAGCTTGCCAGTCTATCATTATTTATTATTTTATACTCTGCCTTATGGCAACAGACAAAGTCTGGCTACATTAGACCTTTACAGTGAACTAACGGGATGGAAATTGATATTGATGACATAGGGCAAATCTCTACTTCATTACCAATATTTACACAACATCTTTTGTTTTAAAAAATTCATTAGAGGAAGGAAACATGTTAGAAACATATGAAATATTTCTAAACGAACTGGCTTTTTTCTATTTTAGAACATTAATATATATATATATATATATATATATATATTAGGGGTGTAGCGGTTCGCAAAAATCACGGTTCGGTTCAATACGATACAGTGGTGTCACGGTTCGGTACGTTTTCGATACAGCAAAAAGAAAGAAATGCCAGAGAAATTTCCTTGATTTTTACAATTTTTTTAATTTATTAAAACAAATTTTTTACTCCGAACAATGATGGAGCTATACTTGACCCATCTTCTGGGGTGTCTTCTTAGCAGCATATAAAACAAAAACAGCTCCGGTTTGAAGTATTCCAGCTGATGTAGCCTATTGTCATGTAGCAGATTAATCTTTTCCAACAAGTTTAAATTGATTTTTACCTTTTATGGGCATTTTTTACCTTTATAAAGTCTTTTTTTGTTTTATGTGCATCACCTTTTGAGTCTTTTTTCTCTCTTTCATTTAATAAGCCAATAAGACATTTGGGCTGTTGCCAAGCAAATGGAGTCAGTATTGACAAAATTAATCTTTGTAATGCAGAGGAAACACAGAAGTTGCATCTGAATGGCATTTAGATGCTTTCACACACTGTTTAATGCAGCTCAGAGGGACATGTAATGCTTTAACCTGCAGTTACAAATGCATAAATAATGTTTTGATATTTTAAACATTAAACGTTGACAACTGATGTTTGAAATTAATTAAAACACTTAAAAGATCATCTTGTTTATTGAACTGTTGTAAAAATCATTTGTAATCATGCTGATATTTGGAGAGAGAAAAAAACGGCACTATTCGTGTGATATTGATTAACTATATGAAGTTATGTAAATATATAAATTTTCTGTCCCCATATCTTGAATTTTGTGATCATTCTAAATGCATTTTAATAGACTGAATTATGCAGTGAAAGAACGCACTCTCTATGCGCATGTGCACTAATCTAACCTAATAGAATAATATGCTGTAATAGGATTATTCCAACGAATCGTTCGGTTTGTAATGCATACCGAACCGAAAGCCTCGTACCGAACCGTTCAATATGAATATGTGTATCGTTACACCCCTAATATATATGTATATACTGTATATACAGTATATATATATATACTGTATATATGCAGTATATATAT
>NW_015662173.1:207684-207853 GCF_001515625.1 Sinocyclocheilus rhinocerous | reverse complement strand
TGAGTCTTTTGAGTCTTTTTTCTCTCTTTCATTTAATAAGCCAATAAGACATTTGGGCTGTTGCCAAGCCAGTATTGACAGTATTGACAAAATTCATCTTTGCAATGCAGAGGAAACAGAAGTTGCATCTGAAGTGGCATTTAGATGTATTTACACACTGTTTAATGCA
>NW_015662173.1:207294-207656 GCF_001515625.1 Sinocyclocheilus rhinocerous | reverse complement strand
TACTTTAAATGTGAAATTAAAACCGCCAGCAGGTGGCAGCAAGTCACTGTTAATACGTGAGTCATTACGACTGAACCGAATCATGTAAAGGTTGATTCATTCAGGAACGAAACACCGTCATGTTGCTCAGAGACTCGAAACAGTGCTGTGGCTGTGTTTGGAGTTATTTTTGTTGGCGAAATTGAGCAAAAACAGGTTATATGGTGTCTAAAATGTAAGTCTATTAATTAACTTCTTGTTTATTGAACTGTTGTAAAAATCATTTGTAATCATGCTGATATTTGGAGAGAGAAAAAAACGGCACTATTCGTGTGATATTGATTAACTATATGAATTGATATAAATATATACATTTCTGCCTC
>NW_015662173.1:201649-202725 GCF_001515625.1 Sinocyclocheilus rhinocerous | reverse complement strand
GTAAGTCTATTAATTAACTTCTTGTTTATTGAACTGTTGTAAAAATCATTTGTAATCATGCTGATATTTGGAGAGAGAAAAAAACGGCACTATTCGTGTGATATTGATTAACTATATGAAGTTATGTAAATATATAAATTTTCTGTCCCCATATCTTGAATTTTGTGATCATTCTAAATGCATTTTAATAGACTGAATTATGCAGTGAAAGAACGCACTCTCTATGCGCATGTGCACTAATCTAACCTAATAGAATAATATGCTGTAATAGGATTATTCCAACGAATCGTTCGGTTTGTAATGCATCCCGAACCGAAAGCCTCGTACCGAACCGTTCAATATGAATATGTGTATCGTTACACCCCTAATATATATATATATATATATATATATAAAGATTATAACAAGATTATAATTTAAGCCAATATAAAAAGACAAATGTACTGGACAAACCTAAACCATTTTCTTTCTTCTTAGGAAACATTTTGTGGCTCTCAACAAACAGCAGTTACTCGCTATGAGCGCAGACATAAAGGTCTTAGTCATTTATCATTGTTAACAGGGCCAATGCAAGGATCTTAAAGGCAATTTTATTATGTTTCTACATTCAAGTAGCTGGAGAGGGACTGAGCGAGACAGAGTGGGCATGTTTGACAGCTGAGTGGGCGTAAATCTTCATTCTGGCCAACAGCTGTTGGCTGCTGATTTGTTGCCTTTTAAGACTATCACAATGATGCAGTCATGTTACATAACACCCCACCCCCAGCCCAGACGCTCACCTTTTCCTTTCCTGGTCATGCTAGGACTATGACTGTATTTATAATTGGTTGTGAGCAAAGTAATGGGTGTCCCAATTATCGCGGAGTTCAATCTGTGACAGTGAGAGGGAGAAAGAAAACAAAGCAGCCATATTAAAGAAAGATTTCAGAGAAAACAATGTCAAATATTATTCATGTAGAAAGCTTTTGTGTTAATGAATGATGTTGGAATACATTTACGCTTAAATATCTGTAAAGGATTTAATTACAGTAGATAAAGAAGAAATTGTCCACACAAAAAAAAAAAAAACACACAAG